>NC_059206.1:1431702-1511702 GCF_020615455.1 Coregonus clupeaformis
GACAGACAGACAGACAGACAGACAGACAGAGGCAGAGGCAGAGACTAAATGCTTTAACGTTGATGACTTTTTGCAAATGAAATCAGTTTTCCACTTTGATTCAACATCATCACATTGATTTTTTGGTTTGAAATTACGTGGAAACAACGTTGATTCAACTAGTTATTGCGCAGTGAGTATTAGACAGACTGCAGTATTAGACAGACTGGGGTTGTTTCCTGAGTGATGTAAGCCCTATACCAGGCAGTATTAGACAGACTGGGGTTGTTTCCTGAGTGATGTAAGCCCTATACCAGGCAGTATTAGACAGACTGGGCTGGTTTCCTGAGTGATGTAAGCCCTATACCAGGCAGTATTAGACAGACTGGGCTGGTTTCCTGAGTGATGTAAGCCCTATACCAGGCAGTATTAGACAGACTGGGCTGGTTTCCTGAGTGATGTAAGCCTTATACCATGCAGTATTAGACAGACTGGGCTGGTTTCCTGAGTGATGTAAGCCCTATACCAGGCAGTATTAGACAGACTGGGCTGGTTTCCTGAGTGATGTAAGCCTTATACCATGCAGTATTAGACAGACTGGGCTGGTTTCCTGAGTGATGTAAGCCTTATACCATGCAGTATTAGACAGACTGGGCTGGTTTCCTGCGTGATGTAAGCCCTATACCAGGCAGTATTAGACAGACTGGGCTGGTTTCCTGAGTGATGTAAGCCTTATACCATGCAGTATTAGACAGACTGGGCTGGTTTCCTGAGTGATGTAAGCCCTATACCAGGCAGTATTAGACAGACTGGGCTGGTTTCCTGAGTGATGTAAGCCCTATACCAGGCAGTATTAGACAGACTGGGCTGGTTTCCTGAGTGATGTAAGCCCTATACCAGGCAGTATTAGACAGACTGGGCTGGTTTCCTGAGTGATGTAAGCCCTATACCATGCAGTATTAGACAGACTGGGCTGGTTTCCTGAGTGATGTAAGCCCTATACCAGGCAGTATTAGACAGACTGGGCTGGTTTCCTGCGTGATGTAAGCCCTATACCAGGCAGTATTAGTTGCTCCTCTGTTAATTGTTCAGATCAGACACCCCCAATCCCCTCCAACCCAACCCTACAGGGAACAGGGGCCAGTCCCAACGGACACACACGCAGGCAGCCACGCACGCATGCGTGAGCACGCAAACACACATACACACACACATACACACACACCCCACCCAGGGGCCAATCAACACCACCTGTCTGCCACGGCTCAGATTGTCTGAAAAAGTTATCAGAGATGTCAGAAATGTGATTCGGGGAAGTGTTATCCCAACATTTGTACACAAAAGCCCCTGTCTGTGTCCCTAGTCGCAGATAACAGATGTCTTTCAGTGATTAAGTCCCCCCCCTGTGTGTGTGTGTGTGTGTGTGTGTGTGTGTGTTTGGTCTAAATTTACTTTCCTTTTGGGTTCCAAAAGTCCTCACAAGGATAGTAAAACAAGGAAAATTTGACAAGTGGGGACATTTCGCTAATTATATTTTAGGCTTAAGGGTTAGGTTTAGGGTTAGGGTTACAATTAGGGTTAGGGTTAGAATTAAGGTAAAGGGTTAGGATTAGGGTTAGGTTTAGTTTTAGGGTTAGAGGTTTGGGGTTAAGGTTAAGGTTAGGTTAAGGGTTAGATTTAGGGGTTAGGGAAAATAGGATTTTGAATGGGAATACATTTTTGGGTCCCCACTTTGATGGTAAAGCCAACGTGTGTGATTGTGTATGCGTGCATGCGCGTGTGTGTATGTGTTTGAGCTTGCTTGTGAACATAACCTGTGTTTGTTTGTGTGTTATATAATGATGTGTCCACAGGTGATTGATTGAGGACATTACTATTCCTATAACACCCACTGAGATGTTTTATATGATTAAAACCACCAATAACGACCGCTATGTCTCGCATAATTAACCCCAGCTTTGAGACACTAACACACAGGAGTAGTCTGTGCATGGGCCTGAATGATAATACTTTAGGTATCTCCTTTAAGAGATAGAAAATAGGACTTAAATAGGATAGAAAGTGATCCAAAACAAACAAAAAACAAACAGAAAATATCTGTTGTAACTTTGGAAGTCATACAATAGACTGTATATCAGTCTCGTTTGTAGCAGTGTATGTCAAGAAGGAGACATAACTCCCCTTAACCACTCTTAGACTGCTTTAACGATGTTGTGTCTGGGAGAAACAGTGTCTGGAATTTACAGTATTTAGAGGAGATAGATGTTGAGGAATAAACAGAGGCTTTATCAGAGCCTTTACGAAACACTGAGGGACATGTTTCCTTTTCCTGGGCTTAGTTTATGTGCTTTCTCCTGTCCCCAGGGTCAAAGATTAAAAAGCCCTTGGAGGCAGAGAGAGAGAGAGTCTACAGTACACCATTAAATGGAGAAATGCACTTTATTACACACACACACACACACACACACACACACACACACACACACACACAATCACGCATACACACACACACACACACACACGCACACACACACACACACACACACACACACACACACACACACACACACACACACACACACACACACACACACACACACACACACACACACACACAATGCTGCCAGGCTGTGGTGGGTAATAAATGCAGACAGTGTGAGTGAATAAGGACCTAATTGCTGAGCCTTATGTAGGCTATGGCAACTGACCAGTGTGTGTGTGTGTGTGTGTGTGTGTGTGTGCGTGCGTACGTGCAAATCAAATCAAATCAAATTTTATTGGTCACATGCGCCGAATACAACAGGTGCAGACATTACAGTGAAATGCTTACTTACAGCCCTTAACCAACAGTGCATTTATTTTTTACTAAAATAAAATACAATAAAAACATTAAAAAGAATTAGATTTTTTTTAAAATATATATATATATATAAAAAAAATATATAATAATAATAATAATAATAATAATAATAATAACAAATAAATGAAAATAAACAAATATAAAAATTAAAAGATAGGAAAAATAAAACAACAACAAATAAAGTGTTGAGAAAAAAAAAGCAGAAGTAAAATAAAATAACAGTAGGGAGGCTATATATACAGAGGGGTACCGGTGCAGAGTCAATGTGCGGGGGCACCGGCTAGTTGAGGTAGTTGAAGTAATATGTACATGTGGGTAGAGTTAAAGTGACTATTTGTGACTGTTTGTGCATGACTGTTTGTGTATGTATGAGCACATTACCTTTTTAACATGCTCACATGCCCCCATCACTTAGCTTGTGGTGACTAAAGTTAGTAGTGGCTGTTTGAATCAAACGGAACCATTGGATTACTGTTTCTCCTGGTCCATAGACTACTTTTAGGGTGAGGAACCATCTAACATCAACTTGTAAAAAACGACTCCTTTAAGACTATCAAACACATTCCAATTAAGCCTTGCTAAATGATATGAAACCCATCATATGAAAATATGAGATGCAGCACAACACTCATTACTGAAACACATACAGCAAAATACTCATTACTGAAACACATACACTACCGTACAAAAGTTTGGGGTCACTTAGCAATTTTTTTGTCCATTAAAATAACATCAATTGATCAGAAATACAGTGTAGACATTGTTAATGTTGTAAATGTCTATTGTAGCTGGAAATGGCTGATTCTTTATGGAATATCTACATAGGCGTACAGAGGCCCATTATCAGCAACCATCAGTCCTGTGTTCCAATGGCACGTTGTGTTTGCTAATCCAAGTTTATCATTTTAAAAGGCTAGTTGATCATTAGAAAACCCTTTTGCAATTATGTTAGCACAGCTGAATACTGTTGTGCTGATTAAAGAAGCAATAAAACTGGCCTTCTTGAGACTAGTTGAGTATCTGGAGCATCAGCAATTGTGGGTTCGATTACAGGCTCAAAATGGCAAGAAACAAACAACTTTCTACTGAAACTCGTCAGTCTATTCTTGTTCTGAGAAATGAAGGCTATTCCATGCGAGAAATTGCCAAGAAACTGAAGATCTCGTACAACGCTGTGTACTACTCCCTTCACAGAACAGCGTAAACTGGCTCTAACCAGAATACTCAACTAGTCTCAAGAAGGCCAGTTTTATTGCTTCTTTAATCAGCACAACAGTTTTCAGATGTGCTAACATAATTGCAAAAGGGTTTTCTAATGATCAATTAGCCTTTTAAAATGATAAACTTGGATTAGCAAACACAACGTGCCATTGGAACACAGGACTGATGGTTGCTGATAATGGGCCTCTGTACGCCTATGTAGATATTCCATTACAAATCAGCCGTTTCCAGCTACAACAGCCATTTACAACATTAACAATGTCTACACTGTATTTCAGATCAATTTGATGTTATTTTAATGGACAAAAAAAAGCTTTTCTTTCGAAAACAAGGACATTTCTAAGTGACCCCAAACTTTTGAACGGTAGTGTAAATTCACATAATTATATGACAAGCCTTCTCACAAGGAATCAGAATTTCTAAATGCGTAATAGCTATGCGATGCTATTACTATTCTACTCACGCTCTGCTGGGCAGGCCCTGATCACTACCTATGGTTCCATGGATCTTCCCTTAGTAACAGTGCAATAACCGTCAATGTGATTGGCTGCTGGTTTAGTAGCAGCACACCAGAGACGTGGCAGTGTGGGTTGACATAATTGGATCAGCTGTGTCCTATGTCTCAGCCCCTAGTCAGGCAGCCTTGGCTTAGTCTCTCTCTCTCTCTCTCTCTCTCTCTCTCTCTCTCTCTCTCTCTCTCTCTCTCTCTCTCTCTCTCTCTCTCTCTCTCTTCTCATTATTCTATAACAGCAGCCACCACACCAGAGTAAGTTTACAGTTTTACACTAAGTGTTGATCATTGCCACAGAGACTCATTGCAATCCACGTAAGAGGCCTGAGAGAGTCCTATATGTGTCATAGTTGTTGGTTTAGTTTGTGTATATTTCCCTGAGAGAACCACAGCTACCTGTGCTGAATAACCAGTTCGATATAGTTGTTGATTTAGTATGTGTGTATGGGGCTATTTCCCTGAGAGAACCACAGCTACCTGTGCTCAATATCCAGTTCCATACAGTCACTGATTTATTTTGCCTGTATGTTGGGGAAGTCACTTTTTTAAGATTTTCCTGCTGGAAGAGAAAACCACAGACGACAGCACCTGTGCTTAAATCAGGTTTCCAGAGGACAGTATAGCCAGTTGATTTAGTAGTTTTCCATAACGCCAGTGGCATGGAGAGATGTATTGCCGGGGTTAACATCACAGAGAGATGGATTGCAGGGGTTAAGGCCTACTTAAGAGGGTTTATACATCAAGTACACTGTGGCATCTTTAGAAAGGTGTAAAGCCGTAGATTTAGAAAACGCTCCGGTCCAGACACAACTGAAGGGACCACCTGGATGTGTTGCACAGCTTTTGATATACTGCTCAGTAAAATAATGCTGGAAGGTGCTGTGGTTTGAAGACTCAAATAATTTACTAATTACAGCACAATAGAGTTAAGCCATATTGTAATTTAAAGGACTTGCCAGTGCAGCCATTCTGAGCCTACCTCTATGATACTCAACATTATAGGTGTAATCATAAACCTTAGAGGCAGGTTTTAATCGACACTTTAGATTTCCTCTGGCTGTTGAGGAAACTGAGCTGGAGCCAATAACATCAGCCTCTCAGCTCACATGACACGCTCCTATTGGTGGTATTATCTATTATCGCTGGGTGTCATGGCAACCCCAAAGATTGTGAATAAGAAGAGTCAGAGAGAGAGAGAGAGAGAGAGAGAGAGAGAGAGAGAGAGAGAGAGAGAGAGAGAGAGAGAGAGAGAGAGAGAGAGAGAGAGAGAGAGAGAGAGAGAGAAAAGTGTGTTATTCACCAATCCCACCATGAATTAATTAACACAATATGTGGGAAAACCTGCAACGAGTCATTGATAAAAATAGGTGTGCTTCAATTGAGAAAAGGGGTGAATGAGTGAATGAACAGAGCGAGAAAGAGAAAGCAGAAGAGATGGAAGGGAACAGGAGAGAGGAGGAAAGATGAAGGATGAGGATACTCTATGATCTATTTTATTTTAGAGATAAAGGAAGTTGTTTTTAAACCATTACCTGGTGGGAATGAGTTTGAATGAAAGGCTTTGGGACTTTGTATTACAATATGTGAAAATGAGAGTGTAGGGGTATCACAATGAGAATGGGAGGGGTATCAAAATGAGAGTGTAGGGGTATCAAAATGAGAGTGTAGGGGTATCAAAATGAGAGTGTAGGGGTATCAAAATGAGAGTGGGAGGGGTATCAAATTGAGAGTGTAGGGGTATCAAAATGAGAGTGTAGGGGTATCAAAATGAGAATGTAGGGGTATCAAAATGAGAGTGGGAGGGGTATCAAATTGAGAATGGGAGGGGTATCAAAATGAGAATGGGAGGGGTATCAAAATGAGAGTGGGAGGGGTATCAAAATGAGAGTGGGAGGGGTATCAAAATGAGAATGGGAGGGGTTGGTAGGAAATTAGAGAGATGGAGAGAAAGGGGAGAGAAATGAAAACAGGAAGGTGAAAGGAAAAGGAAATGAAAGAATGACAAAGAGACTGAGAAAAAGAGAGAGAGGCTAGAGAGAGACCAGGAGAGAGAGAGAGATAGCGAGGCGAGAGAGAGAGAGCGAGAGAGAGAGAGAGAGAGAGAGAGACCGAGAGAGAGACCGGGAGAGAGAGATAGCGAGGCGAGAGAGAGAGAGAGAGAGAGAGAGAGAGAGAGAGAGAGAGAGAGAGAGAGAGAGAGAGAGAGAGAGAGGCTAGAGAGAGGCTAGAGAGAGACCGGAAGAGAGAGAGAGAGCGAGAGAGAGAGAGAGAGAGAGAGAGAGAGAGAGAGAGAGAGAGAGAGAGAGAGAGAGAGACCGAGAGAAAGACCGGGAGAGAGAGATAGCGAGGCGAGAGAGAGAGAGAGCGAGAGAGAGAGAGAGAGAGACCGAGAGAGAGACCGGGAGAGAGAGATAGCGAGGCAAGAGAGAGAGAGAGAGAGAGAGAGAGAGAGAGAGAGAGAGAGAGAGAGAGAGAGAGAGATAGCGAGGCGAGAGAGAGCGAGAGAGAGAGAGAGAGAGAGAGAGAGGCTAGAGAGAGACCGGAAGAGAGAGAGAGAGAGAGAGAGAGAGAGAGAGAGAGAGAGAGAGAGAGAGAGAGAGAGAGAGAGAGAGAGAGAGAGAGAGAGAGACCGAGAGAAAGACCGGGAGAGAGAGATAGCGAGGCGAGAGAGAGAGAGAGCGAGAGAGATAGCGAGGCAAGAGAGAGAGAGAGAGAGAGAGAGAGAGAGAGAGAGAGAGAGAGAGAGAGAGAGAGAGAGCTAGAGAGAGACCGGAAGAGAGATAGCGAGGCGAGAGAGAGAGAGAGAGAGAGAGAGAGAGAGAGAGAGAGAGAGAGAGAGAGAGAGAGAGAGAGAGAGAGAGAGAGAGAGAGAGAGAGAGAGAGAGAGAGAGAGAGAGAGAGAGGCTAGAAAGAGACAGGGAGAGAGAGATAGCGAGGCGAGAGAGAGCGCGAGAGAGAGAGAGAGAGAGAGCGAGAGAGAGAGATAGAGAGAGAGAGATAGAGAGAGAGAGTGAGAGATGGAGAGAGAGTGAGCCTAGTGTACAGAGATGGAGAGACTAATGTACAATCTACTCTATAACCAATAAGCTTGATTGTCATGGAGTTGATTTCTCCCAGGGCGGACCACGATGGCATCCTGAGCCCAGAGAAGACAGATCATGCATTAAAAATGATGCAGCATGGGGTCTTTGACCATGTCCAGTTCAACATGCATAATACATAGCCCTACCTTGATTAGGCACACTCACGCGCACACACACACACACACACACACACACACACACACACACACACACACACACACACACACACACACACACACACACACACAATCACACACACCCTGGCCTTACAGAGAGCACACTGACTGCACAGTATTCTCCTCTCAGCCAGACCCCTGTGATTACCACCATTCATCACAGGGGAAAATTCATTAGAAATCAATCTCATGGCAAGTGTGTAAGCTAGCCACAATAAGGATGTGTGTAAAACTTAAATAACTTATCGCTTTGGTACTATTTTCACAAGTATGTGGTATATTTTCACAATTCTTAGTACAAAACTCCAAACTGGTCACATTTGTAACGCAGCAGTCTTTCTTTTCCCCAAACCTGTAATTGTGCATTCATTTGGATTGTAAACATCTCTCACCACACAACCTTGATTAAAAATATACGTTTATTGTGAAATGGCCGATGAGGTTCTACCCACGGCGCCAAGTTTTGGCCAGGTTGAAGCCTGCTTCATCAACAAAGGTATACTTATGATGGTTCACAGCAGCATCAAGCACCATCCCCCTCTAAAAATATATTTTGGTTAGTTATTTTTACAGTATAGTGCCAACATGATATTGTGAAGTAGCATGTGCATCAAATAGTAACAGTAATACAGTATATAGTGCTGTACCTGAACATACTCGGCCCGCAGTTGTTTCACCCGGTCGTTGTTTCTCTCTAAAGGTACCAGGTAAATGTGTTTCATAGATATCTGGTGCCTCTTCAAAAGGAGGGCAATTGTTAGTAGGCTGATGTAATTGTTGGTAGGCTGATGGATGCCACATTGGCAAAGGCCTGCTTTATTTCGGACAGCCGTATGTCATTCCTGGCCCTCACCATTTCCACCACTGCCCACTCCTGCTGGTCGGTCAGCACACGGCCACGACCACCACCATGGGGTCTTCTGTCAATTCTGAGGGTAGAACAGAGTATACTGTCAATAGATCATACTGTAAGAATACTGTAACATGTTTTGTGAATTTACAGTGCATTCGGAAAGTATTCAGACTCCTTGACTTTTTCAACATTTTGTTACGTTACAGCCTTATTCTAAAATTGATTAAAACATAAATCTACACACAATACCCCATAATGACAAAGCGAAAACAGGTTTTTAGAATTTTTTGCAAATGTATATAAAAATAATAATAACAGAAATACCTTATTTCCATAAGTATTCAGACCTTTTGCTATGAGACTCGAAATAGAGTTCAGGTGCATCCTGTTTCTATTGATCATCCTTGAGATGTTTCTACAACTTGATTGGAGTCCACCTGTGGTAAATTCAATTGATTGGACATGATTTGGAAAGGCACACACCTTTCTATATACAGTGGCTTGCAAAAGTATTCACCCCCCTTGCATTTTTCCTATTTTGTTGCCTTACAACCTGGAATTAAAATTGAATTTTTTGGGGTTTGTATCATTTGATTTACACGACATGCCTACCACTTTGAATATGCAAAACAATTTTTTTTGTGAAACAAACAAGAAATAAGACAAAAAAACAGAAAACTTGAGCGTGCATAACTATTCACCCCCCCAAAGTCAATACTTTGTTGAGACACCTTTTGCAGCAATTACAGCTGCAAGTCTCTTGGGGTATGTCTCTATAAGCTTGGCACATATAGCCACTGGGATTTTTGCCAATTCTTCAAGGCAAAACTGCTGCAGCTCCTTCAAGTTGGATGGGTTCCGCTGGTGTACAGCAATCTTTAAGTCATACCACAGATACTTCAATTGGATTGAGGTCTGGGCTTTGACTAGGCCATTCCAAGACATTTAAATGTTTCCCCTTAAACCACTCGAGTGTTGCTTTAGCAGTATGCTTAGGGTCATTGTCCTGCTGGAAGGTGAACCTCCGTCCCAGTCTCAAAACTCTGGAAGACTGAAATAGGTTTCCCTCAAGAATTTCCCTGTATTTAGCGCCATCCATCATTCCTTCAATACTGACCAGTTTCCCAATCCCTGCCGATGAAAAACATCCCCACAGCATGATGCTGCCACCACCATGCTTCACTCTGGGGATGGTGTTCTCGGGGTGATGAGAGGTGTTGGGTTTGTGCCAGACATAGCGTTTTCCTTGATGGCCAAAAAGCTAAATTTTAGTCTCATCTGACCAGAGTACCTTCTTCCACATGTTTGAGGAGTCTCCCACATGCCTTTTGGCGAACACCAAACATGTTTGCTTATTTTTTTCTTTAAGCAATGGCTTTTGTCATGCCACTCTTCTGTAAAGCCCAGCTCTGTGGAGTGTACGGCTTAAAGTGGTCCTATGGACAGATACTCCAATCTCCGCTGTGGAGCTTTATAGCTCCTTCAGTGTTATCTTTGGTCTTTTTGTTGCCTTTCTAATTAATGCCCTCCTTGCCTGGTCCATGAGTTTTGGTGGGCGGCCCTCTCTTGGCAGGTTGGTTGTGGTGCCATATTCTTTAAATGTTTTAATAATGGATTTAATGGTGCTCCGTGGGATGTTCAAAGTTTCTGATATTTTTTTATAACCCAAACCTGATCTGTACTTCTACACAACTTTGTCCCTAACTTGTTTGGAGAGCTCCTTGGTCTTCATGGTGCCGCTTGCTTGCTGGTGTCCCTTGCTTAGTGGTGTTACAGACTCTGGGGCCCTTCAGTATATATACTGAGATCATGTGACACTTTGATTGCACACAGGTGGACTTTATTTAACTAATTATGTGACTTCTGAGGATAATTGGTTGCACCAGATCTTATTTAGGGGCTTCATAGCAAAGGGGGTGAATACATAAGCATGCACCACTCTTCTGTTATCTATTTATTTTGCAGTTTTTGAAACAAGTTATATTTTTCACTTTACCAATTTTGACTATTTTTGTGTATGTCCGTTACATGAAATCCAAATAAAAAATCCATTTAAATTACAGGTTGTAATGGAACAAAATAGGAAAAATGCCAAGGGGGATGAATACTTTTGCAAGGCACTATAAGCTCCCACAGTTGACAATTCATGTCAGAGCAAAAACCAAGCCATGAGGTCGAAGGAATTGTCCGTAGAGCTCCGAGACAGGATTGTCTGGGGAAGGGTACCAAAAAATGTTTGCAGCATTGAAGGTCCCCAAGAACACAGTGGCCTCCATCATTCTTAAATCGAAGAAGTTTCGAACCACCAAGACTCTTCCTAGAGCTGGCCGCCCGGCCAAACTGAGCAATCGGGGGAGAAGGGCCTTGGTCAGGGAGGTGACCAACTTCCCGATGGTCACTCTGACAGAGCTCCAGAGTTCCTCTGTGGAGATGGGAGAACCTTCCAGAAGGACAACCATCTCTGCAGCACTCCACCAACCAGGCCTTTATGGTAGAGTGGCCAGACAGAAGCCACTCCACAGTAAAAGGCACATGACAGCCCGCTTGGAGTTGGCCAAAAGGCAACTAAAGGACTGTCAGACCATGCGAAACAAGATTCTCTGTTCTGATGAAACCAAGATTGAACTCTTTGGCCTGAATGCCAAGTGTCACGTCTGGAGGAAACCTGGCACCATCCCTACGGTGAAGCATGGTGTTGGCAGCATCATGCTATGGGGATGTTTTTCAGCGGCAGGGACTGGGAGACTAGTCAGGATCGAGAGAAAGATGAACGGAGCAAAGTACAGAGAGGTCCTTGATGAAAACCTGCTCCAGAGCACTCAGGACCTCAGACTAGGGCGAAGGTTCACCTTCCAACAGGACAACAACCCTAAGCACACAGCCAAGACAACGCAGGAGTGGCTTCGGGACAAGTATCTGAATGTCCTTGAGTGGCACAGCCAGAGGCTGGACTTGAACCCGATTGTACATCTCTGGAGAGACCTGAAAATAGCTGTGCAGCTATGCTCCCCATCCAACCTGACAAAGCTTGAGAGGATCTGTAGAGAAGAATGGGAGAAACTCCCCAAATACAGGTGTTCCAAGCATGTAGCGTCATACCCAAGAAGACTTGAGGCTGTAATTGCTGCCAAAGGTGCTTCAACAAAGTACTGAATAATGGGTCTAAATACTTATGTAAATGTCATATTTCAGTTTTTTCGCTTTGTCATTATTGGATATTGTGTGTAGATTGATGAGAAAAAAATAATGATTTACAGTTTTTCTCAATAGTTTACACACAAATACTGGTACTTGAGACACAATGACCACAACATGTAACTCATGCACCAACCCCCTGAACCAATTCTGCTAAACTACAAGCACAATTCCTGCTTTACACTCAAATTGCAGTTCTACAACACACTTTTTTCAAAACACTACACACAAATCTTTGCATTTGGCACAATTTTCATGCAGAAAATCTATTGTTTTCACAATGAACACACTGCCATTCAAATATGCACACTGACTCATCACATGGGCAAACACCCGTCACACAATTTTACAAATAGCAATCAGAGCTTTAGCATAAAAGGGCAACAGGTGAGCTCTTCTGTTTTGGAGTAATGGATGCCAACATTGGAAACAGAGGCAGAGCCAGAGGAGTGAGAGTAAGAGGAGGAGGATGGGGAGGACAAGGATGAGGACGAGGACGAGGAAGGCCAAGGACTGTAATCTCTGATGAGATCCGAGCCACTTTGGTTGATCATGTGGTCAACCATGGTCTAACAATGAGGGAGGCTGGGCAAAGAGTACAGCCAAATTTGAGCAGGTACACTGTAGCATCCATCATCCGGACATTCCGAAATGAGAAAAGGTAAGAAATCTACTCTCACTAGAAAATTGCAGTACTGCATATCAATACAGTACTCAATGAGTACAGTAGTACAGTATTGCCTGTGGACTGTTCTGTAGGACTGTAAAAATAAAGTATGTTTCAAGTATTTGGGAAATGTATTTCTACTTTGTATTTACAGCATTTTACTATTTGTTTGGCAGAACTGAAAGATTACCAACACAAGGTGGTCGGGAACGTGTTCTGTCTCCTGAACAGGAAACTGAAATCATGAACATGGTCCTAGAAAATAACGGCATAACATTATGGCAAATACAAAGAAAAATAATAGAAAACAATGAGATATTTCAAAATATTGATAGGGTAAGCTTATCAACACTGGACCGTGCCTTGCGCAGAAATACAGTTTTTGCCCATTGCTTACACACTAAAACCGAATGCTTAGACCAAAGCCTCAATACCTAAACTTCTTGTAGCATACCTTAAACACAGTGTAACCATAGCTTAAACACAATGTCAACTTTGCACTTTGTTTGCAATTCTGTAACACACTTATTGCGAAACACTACACACGTTTTCTTACATTAGACACTTTGTTCAAAAACGAAATCACCTGTTATCATTGGGAAAACACTCTGTTCAAAATGCAAAACTCATCTGGCAATTGTATGCACTTACATACACACCTGAAAACACTTGCACAGAAAACAGAACACCAATCAGTCTGAGCCTTAGCACTACAAATAGGCCTCAGGTAAGCCATTTTTAGAACTTTGCAAGCATGGAGGCAATGAGAGTCAGAGTAAGAGGAGGACAAAGAGAGAGAGGAGTCGGATGTGGAAGAGGACGTGGAAGAGGACGAGGACCAGTGCGGAGACGTATATCAGATGACATCAGGGCTACTCTGGTGGACCATGTGATAAAACATGGCCTGTCCATGAGGGAGGCTGGGCAAAGAGTCCACCCTAACCTCAGTCGCTACACAGTAGCATCGATAATAAGGACATTCCGACTGGAGAACAGGTATATCTTCAAGTTTCTACTCCAGACTGTACCTACTGTATGTGTCACATGATTCTGTATCATATTACAGTATTACTGTACTAACTATACTATACAAAAATGGGTAGTGCTGTGAAGTACTGTATATGTAAAGGAATACCATTGTGATGTTGCAGTACTGTGTACAGTTTGAAAGTACAGTATGTGAAAAATAACCTAACCAATGACATCTTGTGGTGGCATTTTCTACAGAATGGTTGGACGACCTCTTCAAGGTGGAAGGGAACGGCTCTTCACTCAACAACAAGAGCTTGCCATCATTGAAATGGTGCGAGAAAATAATGCAATCCGACTTCGTGAGTTGCAACAACGCATAATTGCAAATGGAAATGAATTCAACAGGGTCAGCATTTCTACACTAAGTCGCATCCTACAGAAACATAACTTCAGAATGAAGCAGCTGTACAGGGTGCCATTTGAGAGGAACAGTGTCAGGGTCAAGGATCTGCGCCATGATTATGTGCAGGTACAGTGGGGGAAAAAAGTATTTAGTCAGCCACCAATTGTGCAAGTTCTCCCACTTAAAAAGACGAGAGAGGCCTGTAATTTACATCGTAGGTACACGTCAACTATGACAGACAAATTGAGGAATAAAAATCCAGAAAATCACATTGTAGGATTTTTAATGAATTTATTTGCAAATTATGGTGGAAAGTAAGTATTTGGTCACCTACAAACAAGCAAGATTTCTGGCTCTCACAGACTCCTCTGTCCTCCACTCGTTACCTGTATTAATGGCACCTGTTTGAACTTGTTATCAGTATAAAAGACACCTGTCCACAACCTCAAACAGTCACACTCCAAACTCCACTATGGTCAAGACCAAAGAGCTGTCAAAGGACACCAGAAACAAAATTGTAGACCTGCACCAGGCTGGGAAGACTGAATCTGCAATAGGTAAGCAGCTTGGTTTGAAGAAATCAACTGTGGGAGCAATTATTAGGAAATGGAAGACATACAAGACCACTGATAATCTCCCTCGATCTGGGGCTCCACGCAAGATCTCACCCCGTGGGGTCAAAATGATCACAAGAACGGTGAGCAAAAATCCCAGAACCACACGGGGGGACCTAGTGAATGACCTGCAGAGAGCTGGGACCAAAGTAACAAAGCCTACCATCAGTAACACACTACGCCGCCATGGACTCAAATCCTGCAGTGCCAGACGTGTCCCCCTGCTTACAGTTTTTTCTGAATGCTTAAGCGCTAATCTTGATTCTTGTAGCACAATTTCTAAAACTATTAATACGTATAGCAAAACCACTCACTGAGTTTGCAAAACTAAAAGCACAAACACTGCTTTGCACTCAGTTTACAATTTTGTAACACACACTTTGCAAAACTGTAGGCACAATTCACTGCACAACACTCTTTTTGCAGAACTTTAAACACAACTCACTGCTTACACTCAATTACCAAATTTCCAACACACTCCTAGCAAAATTATACACATGTATGGCTATCATTAACACTATTTTGCCAACTGTCTGGCACACTTGCACATGTGAAAACTGTTGTAGATAATTAGTTCACTTTGCAATCAGCCTAAGCACTATAAATAAGCCACAGGTAAGCTGTCTGTGTGGAGTACAATGGAAGGAGCAGTAAGAGGGAGAAGAGTGAGAATCAGAGGAGGCCGAGGAGGCCGAGGGAGAGGACGTGGAGTTGAAGAAGTTGGAGGAAGAGGACGTGGAGTTGAAGAAGTGAGAGGGTTAGAGGAAGTTAGAGGAAGAGGACAAGGAGGAGCAAGAAGAGGACGAGGAGGGGAAAGAGGAAGGGTAAGAAGAGTAAGAAATAGAATAACTGATGACATCAGAGCTACAATAGTGGACCATGTCATCAACCATGGGATGACCCTGAGGGAAGCTGGCCAACGGGTTCAGCCTAATTTGAGCCGCTACACTGTGGCAAGCATCATTAGGACATTTCGAAATGAGAATCGGTAACTACTTTGTAGCACTGCCATACTCTAATGAGAAACACAACAGTACCATACATGCAAAAATACTGAAATTGTTACTTTACAGAATTGCTAGACGTCCAGATGTTGGGGGCAGAGGAAGAATGTTCACTCCAGAGCAAGAAACCCATATAGTGAACATGGTGATTGCCAATAATGCAATAAGACTGCGCGAAATACAGCAGCGCATAATTGATAATGACACCATCTTTCAAAATATACACAGTGTAAGTATTTCTGCACTAAGTCGTGTACTTGCGCGCCACAGAATAAGAATGAAGCAAATTTACAGAGTTCCTTTCGAGAGAAACACAGAACGTGTAAAGCAACTGCGATATGACTATGTGCAGGTAAGCTATGGTGTCATTGGTTCTGAATTTGGAAGTGCATACTGTAGTGCTGTGCATGGGCCTGATGTGTTGCATTTGTTTTGTCTTGTCCAGAGAGTGATGGAACTAGAAGCAGATGCCATGGGACATGAGCTACTTTTTGTAGATGAGGCCGGTTTTAACCTCAGTAAAACCAGGAGACGTGGCAGGAACATTATTGGACACCGTGCCATCATCAATGTCCCAGGACAACGTGGTGGTAACATAACCATGTGTGCAGCTATAAGCCAAAATGGTGTTGTTCACCATCATGCAACCTTAGGCCCATACAACACTGCACACATTATTGCATTCCTGGACACCTTACATGACATGCTCACTGTTCAGAGACCAGAGCATACCCGATATGTCATCATATGGGACAATGTTAGTTTCCATAGGGCTGCTTTGGTCTGCAACTGGTTTACAGACCACCCATTCTTCATGGCACTCAACCTCCCTCCATACTCTCCATTCTTAAATCCCATCGAGAGTTCTTCTCTGCCTGGCGCTGGAAAGTGTACGACCGTCATCCTCATCAACAGGTAGCCCTTTTACAGGCAATGGAGGAGGCATGTGGAGATATTGACCAGGCATCATGTCAGGCCTGGATACGGCATTCAAGGAGATATTTTCCCGGTGCCTTGGACTGGAGGATATCGCATGCGATGTGGACAAAATTTTGTGGCCGGACCCAGAAAGACGACATGATGTAGGCTGATTGTTTTTCTTTTTTTTGTGAAATTACTATTTTGTGTTCTGACTTTGTCTTGGTTTTGATGAGTGTGAATAAACACCAATACTTGAAGTTTGGATCCTTGTATGTTTACATGACACTATGACAAAAGTATGACCTCAAATTGACATCTGTACACAGAGAAAGCAAAAGCCAGATGTGTTTTGTATTCATACCATCAGTGTGTAGTTGGCACATTGTGTGCTTAGTAGATGATGGCTTGTGTTTACTGTTTGATACGAAAACACCATTTTTAAGAAGGTGTGAAGAGTTAATCTAGCTGTGTTCGCTTTTGCAAGAGAACTACAATGTTTTGATAATTGGGTGAAAGGTTTTCTTATTTGTGTGTAGAGTTTTGCAAAAATAGCCAATAGTTACAAAAATTGTGCTTAACCAATCAGAAAAAACTGTAACAACTCACATATATGCCAAAATGAAACACTGCAATCAAAACTTAACACTCCTTTCTAAAAATGAAATTCTTGCAACAAAACCATACACACAAGCAACATTTGAATTACTCTTTCATATCACCAGCAACACACTGATGGGCTTTATATAAAACACTGCAGTCTTTGTGTTTCTATTTTTATTGTCATTTTATTGTCATTGTCTTCTGTAAAACTCAAAAGTAGAATTTCTGCAGTAATCAAACAGTATTTACAAAAACGTTTTTACAAAAAAACTAACATTCTTACAGAAATTCTTAACATCAAATTTAGCAACAAAACAAAAGTAAAAAAACAAAACAATTACTGGATAAATTGCTATTGGGGGAAAAAACATATACTTCTTTTGTGTGTGTGTGCGTGTGTGTGTGTGCGTGTGCGTGTGCGTGTGTGTGGTGGGGGGCGGGGGGGGCTTATGGATCACGCCTTCTGTTCGGACCTGGCCACAAGACCTCGTCAACATCACAGACGATGTCCTCGCGGGCTAGGCATCGGAGAAAATATCGCCTTGTGTGCCGAATCCACCCTTGGATTGATCCCACCTCAATGTCTCCACATGCCTCTTCCATTGTTTGCAGAAGAGTCATGCGGGCATGTGGTTGCCGATCATATACTTTCCACCGCCACGCTGAAAATAATTCCTCGATTGCATTTAGAATGGGGCTGTAAGGGGGCAGGTATAAAACTGTGAAATGATTATGGTTGTTGAACCAATCTCAGACCAGAGCAGCCCGGTGGAAACTAACATTATCCCAGATGACAACAAACCTGGGCTGCTGTGGTCTGTCCTGCACAACTGCATGTAGTGCATCTAGAAATGCAATGATCTGTCCTGTATTGTAGGGACCTAGAGTGGCATGATGATGCAGGACTCCTTGGACACTAATTGCAGCACACAAGGTGATATTTCCCCCACGCTGCCCAGGGACATTTACAACAGCCCTTTGTCCAACTACGTTACGGCCCCGACGCCTGGTTTTGGCCAGATTGAAGCCTGCCTCATCCACGTAGATGAACTCATGCGGCAGTTCGGTGGCATCAAACTCCAGAACTGTATGTAACAGAAAATATTGAATAGTGTTACGGAAACACATACAGTAACTACAATGTCTATATTTTCACACAAGTAGGGGCTGGGTTGGGTGAGTATAGACAAAAACTACAAGCTACAGGCAGGGCAGGTGGCAGCATAAACCCTCATTCTCACATCACAATATATAGTATGTAAAGTAAAGTGACACATACAGTGGGAAAAAAAAGTATTTAGTCAGCCACCAATTGTGCAAGTTCTCCCACTTAAAAAGATGAGAGAGGCCTGTAATTTTCATCATAGGTACACGTCAACTATGACAGACAAAATGAGGAAAAAAAATCCAGAAAATCACATTGTAGGATTTTTTATGAATTTATTTGCAAATTATGGTGGAAAATAAGTATTTGGTCAATAACAAAAGTTTCTCAATACTTTGTTATATACCCTTTGTTGGCAATGACACAGGTCAAACGTTTTCTGTAAGTCTTCACAAGGTTTACACACACTGTTGCTGGTATTTTGGCCCATTCCTCCATGCAGATCTCCTCTAGAGCAGTGATGTTTTGGGGCTGTCACTGGGCAACACAGACTTTCAACTCCCTCCAAAGATTTTCTATGGGGTTGAGATCTGGAGACTGGCTAGGCCACTCCAGGACCTTGAAATGCTTCTTACGAAGCCACTCCTTCGTTGCCCGGGCGGTGTGTTTGGGATCATTGTCATGCTGAAAGACCCAGCCACGTTTCATCTTCAATGCCCTTGCTGATGGAAGGAGGTTTTCACTCAAAATCTCACGATACATGGCCCCATTCATTCTTTCCTTTACACGGATCAGTCGTCCTGGTCCCTTTGCAGAAAAACAGCCCCAAAGCATGATGTTTCCACCCCCATGCTTCACAGTAGGTATGGTGTTCTTTGGATGCAACTCAGCATTCTTTGTCCTCCAAACACGACGAGTTGAGTTTTTACCAAAAAGTTATATTTTGGTTTCATCTGACCATATGACATTCTCCCAATCCTCTTCTGGATCATCCAAATGCACTCTAGCAAACTTCAGACGGGCCTGGACATGTACTGGCTTACAGTTTTTTCTGATTGGTTAAGCACATTTTTTGTAACTATTGGCTATTTTTGCAAAACTCTACACACAAATAAGAAAACCTTTCACCCAATTATCAAAACATTGTAGTTCTCTTGCAAAAGCGAACACAGCTAGATTAACTCTTCACACCTTCTTAAAAATGGTGTTTTCGTATCAAACAGTAAACACAAGCCATCATCTACTAAGCACACAATGTGCCAACTACACACTGATGGTATGAATACAAAAACACATCTGGCTTTTGCTTTCTCTGTGTACAGATGTCAATTTGAGGTCATACTTTTGTCATAGTGTCATGTAAACATACAAGGATCCAAACTTCAAGTATTGGTGTTTATTCACACTCATCAAAACCAAGACAAAGTCAGAACACAAAATAGTAATTTCACAAAAAAAAGAAAAACAATCAGCCTACATCATGTCGTCTTTCTGGGTCCGGCCACAAAATTTTGTCCACATCGCATGCGATATCCTCCAGTCCAAGGCACCGGGGAAAATATCTCCTTGAATGCCGTATCCAGGCCTGACATGATGCCTGGTCAATATCTCCACATGCCTCCTCCATTGCCTGTAAAAGGGCTACCTGTTGATGAGGATGACGGTCGTACACTTTCCAGCGCCAGGCAGAGAAGAACTCCTCGATGGGATTTAAGAATGGAGAGTATGGAGGGAGGTTGAGTGCCATGAAGAATGGGTGGTCTGTAAACCAGTTGCGGACCAAAGCAGCCCTATGGAAACTAACATTGTCCCATATGATGACATATCGGGTATGCTCTGGTCTCTGAACAGTGAGCATGTCATGTAAGGTGTCCAGGAATGCAATAATGTGTGCAGTGTTGTATGGGCCTTAGGTTGCATGATGGTGAACAACACCATTTTGGCTTATAGCTGCACACATGGTTATGTTACCACCACGTTGTCCTGGGACATTGATGATGGTGTAACGATCCCGGCAGTCTGAGTCGGGTCCGGTCTGTGTACTAGTTTTTCTGCTCGTGATCTCCAGTTTCCCGAGGGTTCTGGAACGCTCCCTGCCTGGTTGCCGGGCAACGTTGCTAGGCGGGAGCTCTCTTGATTTCCGCACCTGCATCCCATCAGCAATCTGCACACCTGGTCCTGATCATCACCCTTCTTAGGCTCTGGCCTAACATCCATTCCCTGCCTGGATCGTTAGCCATGAACAGTATGTTTATCAGCGGATCAGTCCTAGAGCTTAGAGCATTAGTTTTGTTGTTTTGCACCTTGTTTGCTGGTTGTATGCTTACCTCCGTTTTGTTCTCCCTACAGTCACTCGTCCGGAACCTTCACCCAACCTCTGCCTGATGGTCGGCGGCTGCCGAGCCATCATTGGACCAACCACTGCACCCTCTACAACTCATCCACGCCGCCCGCTCTGTTCCCTGGATTATTCAACATCACCCGTGGATCAGTTAAATAAACACTCACCTTTGACACCACTTACCTTGTCCTGGTCTGCTTCTGGGTTCTGGCTTAGTAAACCGTGACAGAACGATCCGGCCAGTAATGAACCCAGCGGACCTGGACTCTGTTCGCCATGCCATTACCCATCAGGAGAAGATGTTGGGCCATCATAGCACGGAGCTACAGGAGATCGCGTTGGCAGTTCGGAACCTTTCTACCGGTCTGACGGAGGTCCAGAACCAGCGCAAGTTTCCGGTGGAGGATCCACTACCGGTTTCACCCATCTCGCCTGCCGCGTCTGGAGCTGTGTCCTTCCGTGAGCCCAAGGTTCCGACGCCGGATAAATATGAGGGGGGAGCTGGGAAGATGCCGTTCTTTCCTTATGCAGTGTGGGTTAGTGTTCGATCTACAGCCCTACTCTTATGCCACAGACAAGGCTAGGATAGCCTTTGTGATTGAGTTGCTGCGTGGTCGAGCGCTGGAGTGGGCTTCAGCCGTTTGGGAACGACAAGACCCCTGCATGGCTTCATACCAGGGGTTCACGGCCGAGATGAGGAAGCTCTTCGACCATTCCGTCCGAGGAGGGACGCAGCTAGGCGCCTGTTTTCGCTTCACCAAGGAACTCGCAGCGTGGCCGACTTCGTGATCGAGTTCAAGACGTTGGCTGTGGAGAGTGGGTGGAATGAGGAGTCTCTGCAAGCGGCCTTTTACCAGGGTCTGTCGGAGCAGCTCAAGGATGAGTTGATCTCCTATCCGGAGCCTAGTGACCTGGACAGCTTGGTAGCCTTGTCTATTCGGGTGGATAATCGAGTCCGAGAGCGAAGGAGGGAGAAGCAATGGGGTCCGTCCAATCGATCAGCTTCTCAGGTTCCAGTCGGGTCGGGGATTGGACCAGAATACGTTGATCATCGTCCACCACACAGGATTAGTGGAGAGGTCCTGTCTCCCGATTCTGAACCAATGCAAGTAGGGCGGCACGGGTTAACCAAGGAGGAACGCCAACTCAGACGTAGGACTAACTGTTGCCTCTACTGTGGTGGTTCGGGACATTACCTCGCCACCTGTTCCCGGCGGTCGTCAAACTGCGCGGCTCGCTAAAGTTGGGAGGACTTTTAGCGAGCCAGTTTCGACCTCTCAATACCTCTGTCAGACCCCGTTTCCCGGCTACCCTTGTGAACAGGAATCAGAGCTTAGCGATTAACGCTTTTATCGATTCAGGTGCCGATGGAAGCTTTCTTGATGCCGAGTTGGTGGAACAGCTGGGGCTTTCCAAGGAGCAATTGCCGGAAGCCATTGAAGCGACCACTCTGAACGGCAGTAGTCTGGCACGTATCACGATGAGGACTGAACCGGTTAAGATGCTGTTGTCGGGGAATCATTCGGAGATGATTTCATTCTTCATTCTGCCGTCTTCCCATGTTCCTCTGGTCCTTGGATACCCCTGGCTGAAGGAACACAATCCCACGTTCGATTGGGTGACGGGCAAGGTAACGAGTTGGAGCCTTGATTGTCATGCTAACTGTCTCAAGACTGCCTGTCCCCATTCGGTTCCCAGTCAGGTGATTGAGGCTAAACCCCCAGATTTGTCCCTGGTTCCCGAGACATATCACGATTTGGGGGAAGTGTTCAGTAAGCAGAAGGCTCTGTCACTCCCTCCCCACCGACCATATGATTGTGCCATCAACCTGTTCCCTGGAGCTGTCTACCCCAAGGGAAGGTTATACAGTATCTCCCGCCCTGAACGTGAGGCTTTGGAGACCTACATCAAGGAGTCCCTAGCTGCTGGTCTCGTTCGTCCCTCGTCATCACCCCCTGGGGGCAGGATTCTTCTTTGTGGGTAAGAAGGATGGCTCTCTTCGACCGTGTATTGATTATCGGGGGTTGAATGACATCACGGTCAAGAACAAGTATCCCCTGCCCTTGATGAGTTCTGCCTTCGACTCCTTACAGGGTGCTACGGTGTTCACCAAGCTAGACCTACGCAATGCGTATCACATGGTCCGGATCAGAGAGGGAGACGAGTGGTTGACGGGTTTCAATACACCGATGGGTCACTTCGAGTATCAGGTGATGCCGTTTGGACTGACCAATGCTCCAGCGGTATTCCAGAGTATGGTGAACGACGTCCTGAGAGATATGATCGGTCTCTTTGTGTTTGTTTACCTGGATGACATTCTGATCTTCTCGAAGGAACCTTCCGACCACGTCCAGCATGTCCGGCAGGTTCTGCAGCGATTGTTGGAGAATCGCCTGTTCGTGAAGGCCGAGAAGTGCGAGTTTCACGCCCACACGACATCCTTTCTCGGGTACATCATCTCCAGGGGAGAGATTAGGATGGACCAGGAGAAGGTTAGAGCGGTTCTGGAATGGGCCCAGCCCGGTACGAGATTGCAGCTCCAGAGATTTTTGGGGTTTGCGAATTTCTACCGCAGATTCATCCGGGATTACAGCCGTGTGGCCGCTCCGTTAACTGCCTTGACTTCCAGTATCAGGAGCTTCAAGTGGAATCCGGAGGCGGATCGAAGCGTTTCTGGATTTGAAGAGGCGATTCACCAACGCACCGATTCTCTCTCAACCGGACACGGCCCGTCAGTTCGTCGTTGAAGTGGACGCGTCTGATGTGGGAGTTGGCGCCATCCTGTCGCAGCGATGCTCCACGGACAGTAAACTCCATCCCTGCGCCTACTACTCTCGTCGCCTTTCGCCTGCGGAGAGGAATTACGATGTGGGTAACCGGGAGCTTCTCGCGGTGAAACTTGCCTTGGAGGAGTGGCGCCACTGGTTGGAGGGGGCGGAGCAACCGTTTATTGTCTGGACTGACCACAAGAATCTTGCTTACGTGCAATCGGCTAGACGTCTCAACTCCCGTCAGGCCAGGTGGTCGTTGTTTTTCGGACGATTCAATTTTTTCCCTGACGTTCCGACCTGGATCTAAGAACGGCAAGGCGGACGCCTTGTCTCGGATGTTCTCCAAGACGGAGGAGAGTGGGTCCAAGACCGAGACAATTCTCCCCCGGAACTGCGTCGTGGGAGCTGTTAGGTGGAAGATTGAGGAGGAGGTGATGGCGGCCCTTCGGACGCAGCCCGGTCCCGGTAACGGTCCACCCGGTCGGTTGTTTGTGCCTGAGTCGGTTCGTCCCTGCGGTCCTCAAATGGTCCCACGCCAGCAAGATGGCTTGTCACCCTGGCGTGGCTCGGACGATGGCGTTTCTTCGCAGACGTTTTTGGTGGCCTGCCATGGCCGAGGATACTCGGGGTTATGTTGCTGCCTGTCCAGTGTGTGCGCAGAATAAGAGTACCAATCGGCCCAGCTCTGGACTACTTCACCCCCTTCCTATTCCCCGGCGACCATGGTCGCATCTGGCCCTGGACTTTGTCACTGGGTTGCCCGCTTCTGAGGGGAACACGGTCGTTCTGACTATCGTGGACAGATTCAGCAAGTTCGCCCACTTTGTGCCAATTGCCAAGCTTCCCTCTGCCTCGGAGACGTCCGAGATCCTGGTTAGGGAGGTTTTCAGGGTCCACGGTTTGCCCAGTGATATCGTTTCCGACCGTGGCCCTCAGTTTACCTCTGCTGTCTGGAAGTCCTTCTGTTTGGCCATTGGAGCTACAGTCAGTCTCACATCTGGTTTTCACCCCCAATCTAATGGTCAGGCGGAGAGAGCCAACCAGAAGATGGAATCCACGCTACGCTGCCTGGCCTCTTCCAACCCCACCTCCTGGGTCTCTCAGTTGCCTTGGGTTGAGTATGCCCACAATACTCTCCCTACATCTGCCACTGGGATGTCTCCCCTTCCAGTGCCTGTATGGCTACCAACCTCCCTTGTTCCCTTCTCAGGAGAAGGAGCTCTCAGTGCCTTCTGTTCAGGCCCATATTCGGCGTTGCCACCGGACCTGGCATCGGGCCAGAAAGGCACTCCTTAGAGTTTCGGACCGGTATCAGCTCCAGGCGAATCGTCGCCGGATCCCCGCTCCCACCTATACCATCGGAGATAGGGTCTGGTTGGCCACACGGGATCTTCCTTTACGGACTGAGTCTAGGAAGTTGTGACCGGGTTCATTGGTCCGTTTGTGGTGGAGAAGGTGATCAATCCGGTGGCAGTTCGACTCAAACTCCCGAGGACGCTCAGAGTCCATCCCACCTTTCATGTCTCCTGCCTCAAGCCTGTTTTCCTCAGTCCTCTGTTGCCTCCTCCGCCTCCTCCTCCTCCTCCTCGGATGATCGGAGGTGGTCCTGCCTACACGGTGCGACGCATCATGGATTCCAGACGGCGGGGCCGGGGTTTCCAGTATCTCGTGGACTGGGAGGGGTATGGTCCTGAAGAGAGGAGTTGGATTCCGCGGCGACAGATCCTAGATGCTGACCTCATTCGTGACTTCTACCGCCTCCATCCTGGCGCTCCGGGAGTCCGCCCGGTGGCGTTCGTCCGGAGGGGGGGGTACTGTAACGATCCCGGCAGTCTGAGTCGGGTCCGGTCTGTGTACTAGTTTTTCTGCTCGTGATCTCCAGTTTCCCGAGGGTTCTGGAACGCTCCCTGCCTGGTTGCCGGGCAACGCGTTGCTAGGCGGGGAGCTCTCTTGATTTCCGCACCTGCATCCCATCAGCAATCTGCACACCTGGTCCTGATCATCACCCTTCTTAGGCTCTGGCCTAACATCCATTCCCTGCCGGATCGTTAGCCATGAACAGTATGTTTATCAGCGGATCAGTCCTAGAGCTTAGAGCATTAGTTTTGTTGTTTTGCACCTTGTTTGCTGGTTGTATGCTTACCTCCGTTTTGTTCTCCCTACAGTCACTCGTCCGGAACCTTCACCCAACCTCTGCCTGATGGTCGGCGGCTGCCGAGCCATCATTGGACCAACCACTGCACCCTCTACAACTCATCCACGCCGCCCGCTCTGTTCCCTGGATTATTCAACATCACCCGTGGATCAGTTAAATAAACACTCACCTTTGACACCACTTACCTTGTCCTGGTCTGCTTCTGGGTTCTGGCTTAGTAAACCGTGACAGATGGCACGGTGTCCAATAATGTTCCTGCCACGTCTCCTGGTTTTACTGAGGTTAAAACCGGCCTCATCTACAAAAAGTAGCTCATGTCCCATGGCATCTGCTTCTAGTTCCATCACTCTCTGGACAAGACAAAACAAATGCAACACATCAGGCCCATGCACAGCACTACAGTATGCACTTCCAAATTCAGAACCAATGACACTATAGCTTACCTGCACATAGTCATATCGCAGTTGCTTTACACGTTCTGTGTTTCTCTCGAAAGGAACTCTGTAAATTTGCTTCATTCTTATTCTGTGGCGCGCAAGTACACGACTTAGTGCAGAAATACTTACACTGTGTATATTTTGAAAGATGGTGTCATTATCAATTATGCGCTGCTGTATTTCGCGCAGTCTTATTGCATTATTGGCAATCACCATGTTCACTATATGGGTTTCTTGCTCTGGAGTGAACATTCTTCCTCTGCCCCCAACATCTGGACGTCTAGCAATTCTGTAAAGTAACAATTTCAGTATTTTTGCATGTATGGTACTGTTGTGTTTCTCATTAGAGTATGGCAGTGCTACAAAGTAGTTACCGATTCTCATTTCGAAATGTCCTAATGATGCTTGCCACAGTGTAGCGGCTCAAATTAGGCTGAACCCGTTGGCCAGCTTCCCTCAGGGTCATCCCATGGTTGATGACATGGTCCACTATTGTAGCTCTGATGTCATCAGTTATTCTATTTCTTACTCTTCTTACCCTTCCTCTTTCCCCCTCCTCGTCCTCTTCTTGCTCCTCCTTGTCCTCTTCCTCTAACTTCCTCTAACCCTCTCACTTCTTCAACTCCACGTCCTCTTCCTCCAACTTCTTCAACTCCACGTCCTCTCCCTCGGCCTCCTCGGCCTCCTCTGATTCTCACTCTTCTCCCTCTTACTGCTCCTTCCATTGTACTCCACACAGACAGCTTACCTGTGGCTTATTTATAGTGCTTAGGCTGATTGCAAAGTGAACTAATTATCTACAACAGTTTTCACATGTGCAAGTGTGCCAGACAGTTGGCAAAATAGTGTTAATGATAGCCATACATGTGTATAATTTTGCTAGGAGTGTGTTGGAAATTTGGTAATTGAGTGTAAGCAGTGAGTTGTGTTTAAAGTTCTGCAAAAAGACTGTTGTGCAGTGAATTGTGCCTACAGTTTTGCAAAGTGTGTGTTACAAAATTGTAAACTGAGTGCAAAGCAGTGTTTGTGCTTTTAGTTTTGCAAACTCAGTGAGTGGTTTTGCTATACGTATTAATAGTTTTAGAAATTGTGCTACAAGAATCACGATTAGCGCACAAGCATTCAGAAAAAACTGTAATCTCCAAGTGCTATGTCTGATTGGCTTGTATGTTGAGTTTTGACATAATGAGCCAAATTCTGCAAAAAGTGTGTAACCAATAGGCAAAAACTCTAATCTCAGGATGAAGCAGGTCTACAGGGTGCCATTTGAACGCAATTCAGAAAGAGTCAAAGAATTGCGATATAACTATGTGCAAGTGAGTCCTATACAATCCCACAATTGATGCATACTCTCAACACTGTATAAATTATACATATTTCAGTATTGTAATCATAATGATTGTGCTTCACAATAGTGACCACTCCATGTCTATTTCTGATATTGTCATGTGTGTTTCAGAGAGTCCTTGAGCTAGAGGTGGCTGCAGTGGAGCACCAGTTCATCTTCATTGATGAGGTTGGATTCAACCTCACAAAAAGACGAAAGAGGGGAAGGAAACTAACATTGTCCCATATGATGACATATCGGGTATGCTCTGGTCTCTGAACAGTGAGCATGTCATGTAAGGTGTCCAGGAATGCAATAATGTGTGCAGTGTTGAGTGGCGCAGTGAGTTAACTCCTGAGTGGCGCAGTGGTCTAAGGCACTGCATCGCAGTGCTAACTGTGCCACTAGAGACCCTGGTTCGAATCCAGGCTCTGTCGCAGCCGGCCGCGACCGGGAGACTCATGGGCGGCGCACAATTGGCCCAGCGTCGTCCAGGGTAGGGGAGGGAATGGCCGGCAGGGATGTAGCTCAGTTGATAGAGCATGGCGTTTGCAATGCCAGGGTTGTGGGTTCGATTCCCACGGGGGGCCAGTATAAAAAAAATATGTATTCACTAACTGTAAGTCGCTCTGGATAAGAGCGTCTGCTAAATGACTAAAATGTAAAATGTAAATGAATATCATCGGCCAGCGTGCCATTGTTCAAGTCCCTGGCCAGCGCGGAGGGAACATCACAATGTGTGCAGTGATTACCCACCACGGCGTCATCCATCACCATGCTACCCTTGGCCCCTACAACACCGCCCATCTGATCACATTCCTGGACACCCTACACAACACACTCATTCCACCAGATCAGGTAGATGGCCCAGAGCAGCTCAGGTACGTTGTCATTTGGGACAACGTAAGTTTCCACAGGGCTGCTCTGGTTCGTAACTGGTTCACTGCCCACCCACGCTTTTTAGTTGTTTATCTCCCTCCATATTCTCCATTCCTCAATCCTATTGAGGAATTTTTTTCTGCCTGGAGATGGAAAGTGTATGACCGAAATCCACAAACGCGTATACCTCTTCTCCAAGCTATGGAAGACGCATGTGGAGATATAGCAGCTGATGCTTTTCATGGCTGGATTCGCCATGCTAGGCGATATTTCCCCCGCTGCTTGGCCAGGGAAAACATTGCTTGTGATGTGGATGAGGTGCTGTGGCCAGACCGCTACAGAATAGAGGATGCAGCATAGTTTTTCTTTTATTTATTTTTTACTGTAACTGTATACATTAAATTCTTCTGTTTTGTATGTAGACCACTGTATGTGCAACTTTGTGTTGGTTGGGAATGGGATGTACACTGTGTACATTGTTTTTGTGGGAAAATGAAATATATTTGTTACCGTGTATTTGTGTGTTCTGAGTATAAAAACAATATTCTCAAATATTTTACAACACACTTATGTATGTACTGTCTGTAGTAATGGCAACACTGAACCAAAAAAAGGCCTAAGTCATTATGATGAATGGAGAAGAAGTGTTTTCCATTCATCATAGTGTTTTACATTGAGCACATCAGTGTTCAACTGGTTCTTATAAATGTCTATTCATATGATGGTTTGTGTGTGTCATTTGAAAACAAATTACCATTTTGATAAGAAATAACATTGTTTTGAATGTAAAGTTTCATTTTGCTGGAGAATTGAGGGGTTTTGCCCATTGTGTGTGTGTTTTTTGATTTGTGTGTAGAGTACTGAGAATATGAGGCATGCTTTCAGAAAATGTGTGTAAACAATCGAGAAAAACTGTAATCCATTTTAGAATAAGGCTGTAATGTAACAAAATGTGGAAAAAGTCAAGGGGTCTGAATACACTGTGAATGCATTACAATATGTAATTTACTGTAAATGTAATGGTAAAGCATAGTGCATATCCTGCAGACTTTCTTTTTGAAACGTTCTCATGATCGAATTGACAGTTAATCTTTTCAGATTGGGGTTAACTAATCTGTTATTCTCTGCAACGGTAATTCCTCTGTTTACCACATGGTCAACGACGATGGCAAGACTTCATTAGACTCAGCAGTTCCCTGCCGTCTGCCTCCTTCTATCTGATGTCCACCTCTTTGACGGGGCCCAGGCCCACCTCTTTGACCCCTTTGATGGGGCCCAGGCCCACCTCTTTGACCTCTTTGACAGGGCCCATGCCTACCTCTTTGACGGGGCCAAGGCTCACCTCTTTGACCTCTTTGACGGGGCCCATGCCCACCTCTTTGACCCCATTGACTGGGCCCATTCCCATCTCTTTGAAGGGGCCCGTGCCCACCTCTTTGACCTATTTGACAGGGCCCATGCCCACCTCTTTGACCTATTTGACGGGGCCCATGCCCACCTCTTTGACCCCTTTGACTGGGCCCATTCCCACCTCTTTGACGGGGCCCATGCCCACCTCTTTGACCTCTTTGACCGGGCCCATGCCCACCTCTTTGACCTCTTTGATGGGGCCCATGTCCACCTCTTTGACCACTTTGATGGGGCCCATGCCCACCTCTCTGACGGGCCCCTTGTCCATGAGCTCTTAGATTTCTTCCCCTCCCTTGTTGTCTATCCTGCTCCATGTTGAAAGATATTGCAAGTGATCACACCTCTTTTATATAGTGACCAATTATGGTTACCACTATGTGAAATCAATTAGCAATAATGAGTAGTCATTGTATGGCTATCATGTATCATACATGTAATTTAAATGTTTATACTTTACAAACACACATTTTATTTCTGTAGTTCTCAAAATCCATATATAGTAGACAAACCAGTTTAAAATCTATAGGTTTACCAAACGGTTAAGTGATTAACCACTAAGCACAGTTGGATTAAGTGATGGTCAAATGTATTTAAACAAATGAGAAGAGAATCATATGAAAAGTATTGTGAGCATTGTATTGTGAAAGGCAATTACTTTATATGAAAGGTATTTCTCGATGAAACACTGATTCGGTTTGGTGAAAAAGTTACTGGGTAATCTTGTGTGTTGAAAATGTGTGGTGCAGTGTGTTGTGCTGCTGGGTGGGGGTGATGGTGGTGTGGGTGTGTGTATGTGTGTGTGTGTGTGTGTGCGCGCGTGTGTACGTGTATGTGTACGTGCGTTTGTGTGCACACTACTGTATATTTGCTGTGTTTTTTAACTCTGTCAAAGTCTTTGGCTCTATGATTATCTCTCTTTGTGTTTCACTCTTTGTGTTTCACCGACTTTCCTTTCTTCAAACCTGCTTTATCAAACCATACTATGAAGGTGGTCACACACACCTGCCCATAACGGAACTCTGTGTTGATAACAGCTCACAAACACACACACCTTATCAAAACCCTACCTGGCAGCTGTGTGTGTTTACCTATCACACTGACGCATTACACTCTCTCCATCAGGACCAGCCAGCCAGCCGCTATTCAAATACAGCTACACTGGCAAACACCCAGCTACCCTAAGCCAACAGATTACATGCTGGCTACTTTTAGACTTGAATAGAATAGAATGTATTATTTTGTTGTGCTGCTGCATTACTGTATGGAGGTATAGTTCTGTTCCATCCACCTTCTTCACGCAAAGATAGACACACAGATAGACTCTCTGGCATGTCTGCCAATAGAAATACAACCTGAAACACAACAGATGAATAGAGAGAAATTCAGAGCGGGTGGATGAGTATTTATCTGCATGTTAATCAAGTTCTATTTCCAGACCTCTTTTTCTATATCTATTTGACTTTTCTATGTTCTTTCTTTTTTCTTTCACATGGAACTGGAGAGGAACCAGAGCAGAATCCGGTCAGAAGTTTCACCCGAAAATTCTCTCTCTATCTCTTGTTCTGTTTTTACTCTTTAATTTGCTCTGCTTTTACTGTAGAAAGATGCCATCCCTGTTTGATTCTTGCCTTTTGTGCACCTCCTCCTCTCTCCTTTGTCCAAGGTCATGGTCCTTGGAGCTTGTTTGAGAGGCAGGGAGGAAGGCTGACCCGGGAGCTGAGGCTGGGAGGTCAGCGTGAGACTGTAAGGCTGACATCTGGGTCTGAGACAGGGATTGAGTGAACAATGAGCAGTCTGGTCGGTGAGATCACCACTTCAAGTCAGGGTGGAGCAGGTCTGCAGCAGACGATAGGGATCACAGACGGATTTAACCCCAGAATTACATAGTTGTTATTGGAGTGTTTATGGAGAGTTTGCACTATGCATTCCTTTTGGTTTAGACAAAAACAAAAGTATATTAATGTTTGTAGACAGGTAGGTAGGCAGGGAAACAGGGCACTCACATGCACACACGCTTACACGCACACATGCTTACACGCACACACACACACACACTCTCTCTCTCTCTCCTCGTTAGCAAATCCCACTTGAATTTAGCTTGGACCTCTCTCAGCTCAGAGATGCTTATCAGTGTGTGCTCTGTGGAAACCTCCAAGTTTTAGTTAAACACACTTTCTTTCCTCTCCAGCCTGGTGCTTTCCCTTTAGCAGACTGGAGTGGGAAGGGAGACAGTGTCTGTCCCAAATGGCACCCGAATCCCATAGGACTCTGGTTAAAAGTAGTGCACTACATAGTGAATAGGGTGACATTTGGGACATATAGAGTGTTTTCTTAGGGAGAGAGCCTTGTTGACCTCCACCTCCTGGAACCTGGAACAGAGCCAGTATGGAGAAACTTGACCTAATCCACACTGATGAAGTGGTGAGGTCATCCAGTGAGGGAGTGAGTAGTAGGGACTCCACTCCAAAACAGTGTACTTTAAAAAGGAGCGAGAGAGAGCGAGAGAGAGAGAGGACAGAGACAAAACAATGTCTGACTGCATCACTGGAACACTGATGTCACTAAGTTAGTAATGCTCACCGACACTCACAGGACAGGACAGTCACGACTTTCCCTCATGACTTCATCTCATGATTGGGGAGGGGGGTTGGAAGGGCTAGGGACAGGGAGTGGGGATTGGAGGCCTTAGGTCTGTAGTCTAAAGGGAACTTTTGGGGAGGGGTGTCCCCCTTCTGTAAAAATGAACTGTCTGAATTTAAATTTGTGTTGTTTTTAGCCCAGTGGCCAAATACACTTCAGCCAGACCACTCAATATAAGATTATTTATTTAATGAATGATGACAGAATTAATAAGTTATTTTAGCATCCACCTTGTCCTCAGGGAACCAAATCAGCATGGAACATATCAGAGTTTATCATGACTGGAGTTGGTCACAGAGATGACTAATGTAGGGACGTCGTTCTGTATTCAGAACCAACCTGTATACTGCAGAAGATCCTCCAGAAGTGAATTTATTTCACATTAAAAGACAGGGACACTGCAGACACTCTGTGTAATCATGTTCTGTAGTGTGGGTGGTGTTCTGTAGTTTAAGCCAGGTGAACTCCCTAAGTATCTGTCTGTTTGGCTAATCCCCAATCAGCACACAGGCTGCTGTCTGTGCGGAGCCATGTTGACTACTCTCCCCTCCACCCTTCACCTCTCAGCCTCCACTCTCCACCTCCTTTCTCCCATCGCCACACAAATGGATTCCTCAATAAAAAATCTTCCTGGATGTCTGGTCCTCTCACAGTCATTCGTGGCAGTAGAGAGGGAGGGAGACGAGAGGGAGGGAGGAGAGAGGGAGGAGAGAGGGAGGAGAGAGGGAGGGAAGCAGGAGAGAAGGGGAAACTGAAGGACATCCTCCTCTGTTTTGTCTCCTCAGCCACTCCCTGTGCTGGGGCTGGGGCTGGAGCTGGGGCCGGGGCTGGGGCTGGGGCCGGGGGTGGCAGCCAGCGGCACAAATCATAAGAACGTCAAGGATGTCACACCAGGGGAAGGGACTGAGTGTTTGCCTGTAGAAGGCAAGGCAGCAGTCCTTATAGGGTTTCCCTGTAGAAGGCAAGTCAGCAGTCCTCATAGTGTTCCCCTGTAGAAGGCAAGGCAGCAGTCCTCATAGTGTTTCCCTGTAGAAGGCAAGGCAGCAGTCCTCATAGCGTTCCCCTGTAGAAGGCAAGGCAGCAGTCCTCATAGCGTTTTCCTGTAGAAGGCAAGGCAGCAGTCCTCATAGTGTTTCCCTGTAGAAGGCAAGGCAGCAGTCCTCATAGTATTCCCCTGTAGAAGGCAAGGCAGCAGTCCTCATAGTGTTCCCCTGTAGAAGGCAAGGCAGCATTCCTCATAGTATTCCCCTGTAGAAGGCAAGGCAGCAGTCCTCATAGTGTTCCCCTGTAGAAGGCAAGGCAGCAGTCCTCATAGTGTTTCCCTGTAGAAGGCAAGGCAGCAGTCCTCATAGCGTTCCCCTGTAGAAGGCAAGGCAGCAGTCCTCATAGCGTTCCCCTGTAGAAGGCAAGGCAGCAGTCCTCATAGCGTTCCCCTGTAGAAGGCAAGGCAGCAGTCCTCATAGCGTTCCCCTGTAGAAGGCAAGGCAGCAGTCCTGATAGTGTTTAGGAGAACGGAGTGTCGGAGGAACTATAAACCATACATCTACTGACTCAGGCCACTCCCACTCCATAGATCCAGGAGAAAGAGAGAGAGAGGGGGGGAGAGAGGGAGAGAGAGAGATAGGGGGAGAGAGAGAGGGACGGGGGGGGAGAGAAAGAGAGAGAGAAGGGGGGATAGAAGAGTAACTGAAAACAATGGAGAATCACTTTTTCCTGAGAGCGAGAGGGAGGGACGGAACCAAGGAAGGAGTGAGAGAGGGAGGGAGAGAGGAAGGAAGGAGAGGGAAGAAAGGACAGAGGATTGGAGGAGGGAGGGAGAGGAGTGATTATTTATAAAAGTATGTGAAATGTGATAAAGGCTTAATCTATAGCAGGCATGCTAGCGATAACAGATTGTGGTGGTGACTTCAGAAAACATTAGCCTCAGAGATTAGATACTGAGAAAACATACGGTTTAAGCATTTGGATTGTTAGAGAGATAAAATGTTGTTATCTGGGAGTGGGATCTTGCTTCTTAAAGGCAGAGACAAGCAGAACGTGTTTAATCTAATTCAGTCTAATGTGGTGTGACAGGATCCCATCACTAGTGAGAGAGGTGTTGGGTGAATATTAACTGGTTATTGGAGTGGCTGGGTCTGGTGGAGAGGAGTTCACACATAGTTATCGCCCATACCTGTTTGCAACGAGAAGACATGTAATAGATTCACTTATTTCGGAATGACCATAGAGGGTGAGATATTGGGTGTGTAGGCTGGTATTTAATAGCAATGACAGAGGGCCTTTCTTTCGCTAAATGTCCTGTTCTGGCCTTTACCTAAACAAATCAGGTAGAGCTATCTCCTTCTGCTGCTCCTGCCACTCAAACACCCTGGCCTATTCACCCGCCTGCAGTCGTGTATGTTTGGGGGGAGAGCAGCAGGTGATGACAGACACAGGCTTTAGACATTCACTTAAAGCCAGTCACGCTCTCTCTCATTTTCTCTCTGTTGCTGTCTCACTTTCTCTCCTTGTCTCTTTCTCTCTCTCTTTCTCTCTCTCTCTGTCTGTTTCTCTTTCCCTCTCTCTTTCTCTGTCTCTGTCTCTCTCTCTCTCTCTTTCTCTCTCTCTCTCTCTCTCTCTCTCTCTCTCTCTCTCTCTCTCTCTCTCTCTCTCTCTCTCTCTCTCTCTCTCTCTCTCTCTCTCTCTCTTTCTCTCTCATCAACTAACAATCCCTTTTTTATTATGTTTGAACATTCACGTTTTTTAACTAGGCTTTGAAAAAAAGATATACACTATAAACACATCAATTACACATCAATTACACCCAGAACCCCCTTCTCTCTCTCCTCCTGAGGCATTGTGGTCCTCCATTCCTATTGGCTCCATGCCCTGCAGGTCTGCAGTAGAGGCTCTCCCTGACCTGGTTGTGTCATATAGAATTGGGGCGGAGAGAGCTGGAGTCACACGGACTAACCGCTGACTAACTCCCTGTGGTCAGCTGAAGACACAATGGCAGACGAGGATCACGATAGAAATTAGCATGTTGCCTTTATTGTGTTTGTATCCTCATTTTAATGTGTATATTTGTTGTATTCACATGGTTGAGGCAACTTCATGTATTTCAAAATTGTCAAATTAAATTATTTCAGTCGTTCAATGACACATTGGAAATGCGTGGGCCATACACACTATAGTGAGATACTGTAGCTGCTGTGTAGTTAGTGTGCAATCATACAGTACTGTGGAAAGTAATAATAAGCATGTCAATCAGTCTGTTTACCTTTTATTTCAGAAACTCAGGATGGCGTGTCAGGAATTAAATGCTCCGTTTATTTTCTGCAGAAACACTCCGATGATTCATGCTCATATGACTTGGTCACATAACTGAGTTATGTGGTATGCTGCTTTCATTTCTGTCTTTTGTTTTGGCTGCTTTGTATCCCATACACCTGCTTCACAACTTGGATCATAAAAGATCATTACACAGAACACTACATCAGGGCAGGGCTCCTCTCAGTGACATCAGCCAAATACAAACCTGTTTGATAAAACCAGGGCCATATACAGTGCCTTTAGAAAGTATTCACACCCCTTGACTTATTCCACATTTTGTTGTGTTACAGCGTGAATTAAACATTTATTATATTGATATTTGTGTCACTGGCCTATGCACAATACCCAATAATGTTAAAGTGGAATGATGTTTTTCAACATTTTTACAAATTAATTAAAAATGAAAAGCTGAAATGTCTTGGGTCAATAAATATTCAACCCCTTTGTTATGGCATGCCTAATTAAGTTCAGGAGTAAAAATGTGCTTAACAAGTCACATAATAAGTTGCATGGACTCACTCTGTGTGCAGTAATAGTGTTTACCGTGATCTCTGTACCCCACACATACAATTATCTGTAAGGTCCTTCAGTTGAGCAGTGAATTTCAAACACAGATGCAATCACAAAGACCAGGGAGGTTTCCGAATGCCTCGCAAAGAAGGGCAACTATTGGTAGATGGGGAAAAGAAAACTGACATTGAATATCTCTTTGAGCATGGTGAAGTTATTAATTAAATTTTCGATGGTGTATCAATGCACCCAGTCACTACAAAGATACAGGTGTCCTTCTTAACTCATTTGTCGGAGAGGAAGGAAACCGCTCAGGGATTTTCACCGTGAGGCCAATGGTGACTTTAAAACAGTTACAGAGTTTAATGGCTGTGATGGGAGAAAACTGAGGATGGATCAACAACATTGTAGTTACTCCACAATATTAACCTAAATGACAGAGTGAAAAGAAGGAAGCCTGTACCAAATAAAATATTCAAAAACATGCATCCTGTTTGCAACAAGGCACTAAAGTAAAACTGCAAAAAATGTGGCAAACAAATTATCTTTATGTCCTGAATACAAAAGCGTTATGTTTGGGGCAAATACAATACAATACATCACTGAGTACCACTCTTCATATTTTCAAGCATGGTGGTGGCTGAATCATGTTATGGGTGTTCTAGTCATCGGCAAGGACTAGGGATTTTTTTGGGATAAAAATAAACAAAATAGAGCTAAGCACATGCAAAATCCTAGAAGAAAACCTGGTTCAGGCTGCTTTCCAACAGACACTGGGAGACAAAGTCACCTTTCAGCAGGACAATAACCTAAAACACAAGGCCAAACAGACACTGGAGTTGCTTACCAGATGACATTGAATGTTTCTCAGTGGCCTAGTTACAATTTTGACTTAAATCGGCTTGAAAATCTATGGCAAGACTTGAAAATGGCTGTCTAGCAATGATCAACAACCAACTTGGCAGAATTTGAATAATTTTTTTAATAATAGTGTTTAAATATTGTACAATCCAGCTGTGCAAAGCTCTTAGAAACTTACCTAGAAAGACTCTCAACTGTAATTACTGCCAAATGTGATTCAGGGCTGTGAATACTTATGTAAATTAGATATTTCTGTATTTCATTTTCAATACATTTGTCATTATGGGGTATTGTGTGTAGATGGGTGAGACAAATTATCTATTTAATCCATTTTGAATTCAGGCTGTAACACAACAATATGTTAAATAAGTCAACGGGTATGAATACTTTCTGAAGGCACTGTACTAAGGTTCACATGCAGTGTAATGTCAATGATCAACAAAAATGGACGCACGCACACAAACACACACTCACACACTCACACACTCACACACACACACACACAAACACACACACACACACACACACACACACACACACACACATATGCACGTACACACACACACACACACACGGCCAGGTGAATGCTACTCAGACGGTGTCCTTAGAAACGGGTGAGGTGACACTACACTATAATGGTCCTGATGAAATAAACATTAAGGACTCCCATAGGATACGTAACTCAGTCTGAGGCAAAGACATCTGCTGGGCTGAAGCACACACACACACACACACACACACACACACACACACAGGTACACACTCACATGCACACACCTATACGCACACACACGCGCACACACACACACACACACAATTACACACACACCTCTCTCTCGCTTGCTCTCTCTCTCTCTCTCTCTCTGCTATAGCATCTGCTGTACTCACACAGTGCAGTGGCTGGTAATTGACATCAGTGACAGAGTTTTGAGTAAGTGCCATAAAGACTACAGTATCAGGTCCTTTTCACCTTGATTAGAAGAGTGGCGTCTTTCAGATGGAGAGATGGAGGGATGGAGAGATGGAGGGATGGAGAGATGGAAGGATGGAACAAAGAAACAGAGCACAAAATGCTACGGCCCTAATCAACAGCCAGGAGAGGATTGAAGAGGTCGATCTGATATCTGTCAGTCTAACAGTGTGTAAAAGTGTGTGTGTGTTTTGTTCTGTTAAAGCCATGTTGTGTCTGGGTTTGTCGCTGAGCTTAACCCTGTCAGTCCTAATGGGTCCCTGAGGAGAGGGAGGAGAGCCTGGTGCACCCACACAAACACACACACCAATAAATGTGCATTCTTCCATACACCAATATAATTTATAACTCAGAAAGTCCTTAAAGGTAGATATGATGTAGATGCAGAAAGTAAACAGCGTGCCCTGTCTACCACGCTGTAACAGCGTGAAGCGAATCCTTGCACATGCACAGATACTGTGTGTGAATGTGTGAGAGCGAAGTCTTGCATCTTGCTCATCTCACTATCTGCGGTGCTGCTTGTGGCAACATCATTTTGCTGAGTCTACCTTTAAGGAATCCAATGTCATTATCTGTGACTGAGTAAATGGAACTGCTATAAACAAACAATAGGTGTGTGTGTGTCAGACAATATAGACACTCTGATTGGTGCTTTGATCTGTAACTGAAGACATATAAAATCAAAACATCCCACAATCATCAGCTGTCAATCAAATCAAACCTTGTAGTACAATGGTTGTTGGGTTGAAGAGAGTACCTTCTGACCAGCGGAGGCTCCTCAGAGGAGGAAGGGGAGGACTATCCTCCCCTGTGAATTTCATAAAAATAAAAATAGTGAAACATTTAAAAAGTTATCATTTTTAGATATATGTAACAAATATATTCACATGTTTAACCAAAAAATTTATTAAAACACACTGTTTTGCAATGAAGGCCTACAGTACCCTAAACAGCACTCTGTAGGGTAGCACCATGGTGTAGCCGGAGGACAGCTAGTTTCCGTCCTCCTCTGGGTACATTGACTTCAATATAAAACCTAGGAGGCTCATTGTTCTCACCCCCTTCCATAGACTTACACAGTAATTATGACAACTTCCGGGGGACGTCCTCCAACCTATCAGAGTTCTTGCAGTATGAACTGACATGTTGTCAGCCCAATCAAAGGATCAGAGAATGAATCTAGTACTGAAAGCATAACCCACAGCTAGCTAGCACCGCAGTGCATAAAATGTGGTGAGTAGTTGACTCAAAGAGAAAAGCAATAGTTTAACAGTTTTGAACAAATTAATTTCTTTAAAAATGAAGGAGAAGTAAAAGAGAGAGAGAGAGAGAGAGAGAGAGAGCTAGCTACAGTGCCTTGCAAAAGTATTCATCTCCCTTGGCGTTTTTTTCCTATTTTGTTGCATTACAACCTGTAATTTAAATTGATTGTTATTTGGATTTCATGTAATGGACATACACAAAATAGTCAAAATTAGTGAAGTGAAATGAAAAAAATAACTTGTTTCAAAAAATTCTAAAAAATAAATAATGGAAAAGTGGTGCGTGCATATTTACATTTACATTTTTGTCATTTAGCAGACACTCTTTTCCAGAGCGACTTACAGTTAAGTGAGTGCATACATTTTCATACTGGCCCCCCGTGGGAATCGAACCCACAACCCACAATGCTCTACCAACTGAGCTACATCCCTGCCGGCCATTCCCTCCCCTACCCTGGACGACACTGGCTAATTGTGCGCCACCCCATGGGTCTCCCAGTCGTGGCCAGCTACGACAGAGTCTGGATTCAAACCAGGATCTCTAGTGGCACACCTAGCAGTGCGATGCAGTGCCTTACACCACTGCGCCACTCGGGAGACTCATGTATTCACCCCATTTGCTATGAAGCCCCTAAATAAGATCTTGTGCAACCAATTACCTTCAGAAGTCACATAATTAGTTAAATAAAGTCCACCTGTGTGCAATCTAAGTGTCACATGATCAGTCACATGATCTCAGTATATATACACCTGTTCTGAAAGGCCCCAGAGTCTGCAACAACACTAAGCATGGGGCACCACCAAGCAAGCGGCACCATGAAGACCAAGGAGCTCTCCAAACAGGTCAGGGACAAAGTTGTGGAGAAGTACAGATCAGGGTTGGGTTATAAAAAAAATATCAGAAACTTGGAACATCCCACGGAGCACCATTAAATCCATTATTAAAAAATGGAAATAATATGGCACCACAACAAACCTGCCAAGAGAGGGCCGCCCACCAAAACTCACAGACCAGGCAAGGAGGGCATTAATCAGAAAGGCAACAAAGAGACCAAAGATAACCCTGAAGGAGCTGCAAAGCTCCACAGCGGAGATTGGAGTATCTGTCCATAGGACCACTTTAAGCCGTACACTCCACAGAGCTGGGCTTTACGGAAGAGTGGCCAGAAAAAAGCTATTGCTTAAAGAAAAAAATAAGCAAACACGTTTGGTGTTCGCCAAAAGATTTGAGACTGGGATGGCGGTTCACCTTCCAGCAGGACCTCAATCCAATTGAGAATCTGTGGTATGACTTAAAGATTGCTGTACACCAGCGGAACCCATCCAACTTGAAGGAGCTGGAGCAGTTTTGCCTTGAAGAATGGGCAAAAATCCCAGTGGCTAGATGTGCCAAGCTTATAGAGACCTACCCCAAGAGACTTTCAGCTGTAATTGCTGCAAAAGGTGGCTCTATAAAGTATTGACTTTGGGGGGGGTGAATAGTTCTACATGCTCAAGTTTTCTGTTTTTTTTTGTCTTATTTCTTGTTTGTTTCACAATAAAAATGTTGTGTAAATCAAATGATACAAACCCCCAAAAAATCCATTTTAATTCCAGGTTGTAAGGCAACAAAATAGGTAAAATGCCAAGCGGGTGAATACTTTCGCAAGCCACTGTATATTTTGTTGTATTTTTTCACTTTCACTTAGCAGGCAACTGCAGCTAGTTAGGTTAGCTTACTCAAACACCTGGCTCAAACAGAGAGGGATTGTATGTTAGCTAGCTGGCTATGGCTGTCCAACACTGGAACTCCAAGTCAAGGTAAGCTTTTGGTTTTATTAATTTATTGCCACCGGGGCCTGCCGGTATAACTGCTAAACTGCTCACTAACTGTACACTGTACTCCATAATTGTACCAGGTTTACTAACTCGTTAGTTCTAGTAGCTATGCTGACTATGACGTTAGCTAATATGGTGACAATGATGTAGGCTGTGTGTAGCGGTTAGCGTTTATGATATGAAGGTTTGGATTGGAAAGGTATTTTCGCCTGGTCACAAACAGCTGATGTATTGGGCACTGAAGTCCACAAGCGAAGGGAAAAGGTGAGCGGAGGAGAGCGCGTAGATGCAGGAAGGAATTATACAATGAGCAAATTGATCGTGCTGTTTGTATGCTATGAAAGTGAACTGTGTTTGCGTGTGTATTCATTCCGCCAATTCTGTTGAAAAACGTTTCTTAAACGGAACGAAACGTGGATAAACATACCTGAATTTGTTCAACAGAAACTCTCGTTTGCAACTGTTGGACTACACAATAGATCAGCTAGATGCAGGCAAGAGTATGCAAGGTGGTATTGAATGTGTCACTGTCTGTCACCTTGATTACTATATTTTTTCTCTTGACCTGTGCACCTACGTTTTAAACTTTAATTCATAGGCTAGGTTGTAACAATTAACATGATGGGTATAGGGAAAATTATAGTATCATGTAGTAGTCTAAACCTATCGATGTTACATTGAGCTGGGTGAATGGAATATGAATAACAGTCATCCAATATGCTGTAATAGAAATAAGGCCACGCTCATTAAAAAAATTATCGTCCTCCCTCATCTTAAACGGCACCGACCGCCACTGCTACTGACTTAAGTATATGACGCTGAAACATTCACTCCATCTTGCTTTATTGTCACACCTTTTCACTATGCACATTTTGCACTTGATAACTTTTAATTTTGAAATATAAATATATAATTTTTAGGGCTTCCCGAGTGGTGCAGCGGTTTAAGGCACTGATCAGTGCTAACGGTGTCACTACAGATCCGGGTTCAATCCTGGGCTGTGTCGCTGCCGGCCGCGTCCGGGAGACCCATGAGGCGGCTCACAATTGGCCCAGCGTCGTCCGGGTTGGGGGGGGTTTGGCCGGCTGGGATGTTCTTGTCCCATCGCGCTCTAGCGACTCCTTGTGGCGGCCGGGCGCATGCATACTGGCTTCGGTCGCCAGCTGCACATGTTTCCTCCGACATTTGGTGCGGCTGGCTTCCGGGTTAAGCGAGCATTGTGTCAAGAAGCAGTGTGGCTTGGCGAGGTCGTGTTTCGGAGGACGCATGGCTGTCGACCTTCGCCTCTCCCGCTTCCGCACAGGAGTTGCAGCGATGGAACAAGACTGTACCTACCAACTGGATATCACGAAAAGGGGTAAAAAGTACACACAAAAAAGTTATAAAAAGCACCCCCCAAAAAAATATATACACTGTATATAATTTTGGATAAAGATCAAAAGGTTTGAGAATATAGCTGGCTTCTAATAGCAGATGTGGATGGAAGATGTTATGTTGGCTACAGTTTGTTTTGCCCACCCGCACACTCCCCTTGAACCAATGGACCTTGTGCACAGTTACTCAAACAGAACGGGCCCATTGTCTGCATCAAGGTCAAGGGTTCAGGCCAGCTAGCTGCTCTTTTCACCTCATAAAGCAAAAACACGTTAAGTGCACAATCTAGCCTTGTTTACTGACAATGGACTCTATGTTCAATGGAGGGGAATACCATTAGCCTGACTCTCTTGTTTGCTCTCTCTCATTCTCTCTCTCTTTCTCTTTCTCTCTTGTGTGCTCTCTCTCTCTCTCTCTCTCTTTCTCTCTCTCTCTCTCGCTCTGTCTCGTACCCACACCACACACTGCATTTGCATTGTGGACCAGATGCTGAAACAACAATACTGTACATTAGGGGGTGAAAGAGGAATTTCAAGGGGGAATTCAAGGGCATTAGGCCACGATGAACTGAGGCTTAAACCATATACTAGCTATAGACTCAATAAGCTCTTACAGTCTCACGTCAGAATCAGACGTTCCTCCATGTTTCTCAAACATCGAAATTCAAACTAGTTCCAAACGTCAAATTTAAGTGTCTAAGGTTAAGATTAGGCATTACCTCCAAAATGTTCAGGGTTGTTTAGACATCAATCTTAAGGTTAGGCAATAACTCAAAATGGTTAAGGTAAGGGTTAGGGTAAGGTAAGGGTTAAGGTTAAGGTTAAGGTAAGATCAAGGTTAAGGTTAAGGTAAGGGTTAAGGTTTGAGATAGGCTTAAAACAAAACTCTATTGCTGGTTTCAAACATGAAACCTTTGGCACCAGAGGCAGATGTTTACGCCCATCCACCATCCCCGTCTACAATGCCCTAGCACAGCGGTTCCCAAACTAGTGGTCACAACCCCATGTGAAGTCATCTAATATGAAAATAGGTTCGTGGGAGAATTTCAAAAATCCCTAGGGAAAAAAATATATACAAAAATAATAATAATAATAATATTAGCCTATAATATCATCTTTGTATCTCAAAATCATTGTAATGTGGTCAACCTTAAAAATGAAAATTATTCAAATCTAAAAGATAAAATTCAACCAGAGAGCGCCCTTAGATTATGGGAAGGCAGCACTTGTAAAATGAAGAATTTGTGCTATTGCTAGCATTCAAGAAGTAACTCTTGACTGAATGACTCAAAAACTCCCCAGCTTATGCTCTCCAAATGTACGTTAGCTGTGAGGGCCAAGATGCCCATGCACTGATTCCATAGGATCGAATGGTGAGCTTTTGCACAGATGGGGCTCCATTTACGGCAGAATGGCGGGGAGCTCTCTGCACTCTTGTTATGAATGTGTCTCCCTCTGCCTTATGGGCGCATTGTATGATACACCGAGAGCAACTGGTGGCAAAAGAGCTGAGCACAGAACTCGGAGATATACTGCAGCAGGTAACTTTGATTGAAAACTACATCAAACCACATCCACTGCACGCACGCCTGTTCGCAAAACTATGTGGAGATATGGAATCAGAGCATGACAATGTTCTATTTAACACCGATGCTTGGTGGTTATGGAGGGGGAGTGTTGGAAAGATTTTTTGCATTGAGAGAGGAACTGTTGTCATTCACAATGGTTGACTTTCTGTGTAATAATTTTAAAAAATGTATCCTTACCTATTTAACAGACATACACTACATGACCAAAGGTATGTGGACACCAGCTCATCGAACAGCTCATTCCAAAATCATGGTCATTAAAATGGAGTTGGTCCCCCCTTTGCTGCTATAACAGCCTCCACTCTTCTGGGAAGGCTTTACACTAGATGTTGGAACATTTCTGTGGGGACTTGCTTCCATTCATCCACAAGAGCATTAGTGAGGTCGGGCACTGATGTTGGGCGATTAGGCCTGGCTTGCAGTCGGCGTTCCAATTCATCCCAAAGGTGTTCGATGGGGTTGAGGTCAGGGCTCTGTGCAGGCCAGTCAAGTTCTTCCACACCGATCTCAACAAACCATTTCTGTACGGACCTCGCTTTGTGCACGGAGGCATTGTCATGCTGAAATAGGAAAGGGCCTTCCCCAAACTGTTGCCACAAAGTTGGAAGCCAGAATCGTCTAGAATGTCATTGTATGCTGTAGCGTTAAGATTTCCCTTCACTGGAACTAAGGGGCCATGCCCGAACCATGAAAAACAGCCCCAGACCATTATTCCTCCTCCACCAAACGTTACAGTTGGCACTATGCATTTGGGCAGGTAGTGATCTCTTGGCATCCGCCAAACCCAGATTCGTCTGTCTGCATGCCAGATGGTGAAGCGTGATTCATCACTCCAGAGAACGCATTTCCACTGCTCCAGAGTCCAATGGCGGTGAGCTTTACACCATTCCAGCCGATGCTTGGCATTGCGCATGGTGATCTTAGGCTTGTGTGCGGCTGCTTGGCCATGGAAACCCATTTCATGAAGCTCCTGACAAACAGTTATTGTGCTGACGTTGCTTCCAGAGGCAGTTTGGAACTCGGTAGTTAGTGAGTGTTGCAACTGAGGACAGACGATTCTTACGCATTACGCGCTTCAGCACTCGGCGGTCCCATTCTGTGAGCTTATGTGGCCTACCACTTTGCGGATGAGCCGTTGTTGATCGTAGACGTTTCCACTTCACAATAACAGCACTTACAGTTGACTGGGGTAGCTCTAGCAGGACAGATATTTGAGGAACTGACTTATTGGAAAGGTGGCATCTTATGACGGTGTCACGTTGAAAGTCACTAAGCTCTTTAGTAAGGGCATTCTACTGCCAATGTTTGTCTATGGAGAGTGCATGGCTGTGTGCTCGATTCTATACACCTGTCAACAACGGGTGTGGCTGAAATAGCCAAATCCACTAATTTGAAGGGGTGTCCACATACTTTTGTATATACAGTATAGTGTATTTGAGAAACTGAACGAACTGAACGCAAGCATGCAGGGTAAATACAAAAACATTCTACAGATGAGTGACCGAATCAGTGGATACTTCCCAATCCATTTGACTGTGATCCTGGCTCAGTTGAAATGCTGGTAAGTGCAATCAAACAGCTCATTGACCTGTCAAATCAAATCAAATTGTATTTGTCATATGTCACATGCATGTTACCATGAAATGCTTACTTACAAGCCCTTAACCAACAATGCATAATTGTTTTTTTTAAGTAAGTAAGAAAGATGTGCATTTTATTTTATTTTTGTAATAACTAAAATAAGAAAAAAAGTAACACAATAAAATAACAATAGCGAGGCTATATACAAGGGGTACTGGTACCGAGTCAATGTGCGGGGGTACAGGTTAGTCGAGGTAATTGAGGTAATATGTACAGCACCAGTCAAAGGTTTGGACACACCTTCTCATTCCAGGGTTTTTCTTTATTTTTACTATTTCCTACATTGTAGAATAATAGTGAAGACATCCAAACTATGAAATAACACATATGGAATCATGTAGCAACCAAAAAAGTGTTAAACAAATCAAAACATATTTTATATTTGAGATTCTTCAAATAGCCACCCTGTGCCTTGATGCCAGCTTTGCACACTCTTGGCATTCTCTCAACCAGCTTCATGAGGTAGTCACCTGGAATGCATTTCATTTAACAGGTGTACCCTGTTAAAAGTTAATTTGTGGAATTTCTTTCCTTCTTAATGCGTTTGAGCCAATTAGTTGTGTTGTGACAAGGTAGGGGTGGAATACAGAAGATAGCCCTATTTAGTAAAAGACCAAGTCCATATTATGGCAAGAACAGCTGAAATAAGCAAAGAGAAATGACAGTCCATCATTACTTTAAGACATGAAGGTCAGTCAATACGGAACATTTCAAGAACTTTGAAAGTTTCTTCAAGTGCTGTCGCAAAAACCATCAAGCGCTATGATGAAACTGGCTCTCATGAGGACTGCCACAGGAAAGGAAGACCCAGAGTTAACTCTGCTGCAGAGGATAAGTTCATTAGAGTTACCAGCCTCAGACATTTCAGCCCAAATAAATGCTTCACAGAGTTCAAGTAACAGACACATCTCAACATCAACTGTTCAGAGGGGACTGTGTGAATCAGGCCTTCATGGTCGAATTGCTGCAAAGAAACCACTACTAAAGGACACCAACAATAAGAAGAGACCTGCTTGGAACAAGAAACACGAGCAATGGACTTTAGACCGGTGGAAATTTGTCCTTTGGTCTGGAGTCCAAATTGGAGATTTTTGGTTCCAACCGCCGTGTCTTTGTGAGACCCGGTATGGGTGAACGGATTATCTCTGCATGTGTATTTCCCACCGTAAAGCATGGAGGAGGAGGTGTTATGGTGTGGGGGTGCTTTGTTGGTGACACTGTCTGTGATTTATTTAGACTTCAAGGACACTTAACCAGCATGTCTACCACAGCATTCTACAGCAATACGCTATCCCATCTGGTTTGGACTTAGTGGGACTATCATTTGTTTTTCAACAGGACAATGACCCAACACACCTCCAGTCTGTGTAAGGGCTATTTGACCAAGAAGGAGAGTGATGGAGTGCTGCATCAGATGACCTGGCCTCCACAATCACCCGACCTCAAACCAATTGAGATGGTTTGGGATGAGTCAGACCGTAGAGTGAAGGAAAAGCAGCCAACAAGTGCTCAGCATATGTGGGAACTCCAGGTGAAGCTGGTTGAGAGAATGCCAAGAGTGTGCAAAGCTGTCATCAAGGCAAAGGGTGGCTATTTGAAATTTCTCAAATATAAAATATACTTTGATTTGTTTAACACTTTTTGTTTACTACATGATTCCATATGTGTTATTTCATAGTTTTGTGTCTTCACTATTATTATACAATGTAAAAAAAATTGTAAAAATAAAGAAAAACCCTTTAATGAGTAGGTGTGTCCAAACTTTTGACTGGTAGTGTAGGGGTAAAGTGACTATGCATAGATAATAAACATCGAGTAGCAGCAGCAGCGTAAATAAGGGGGTCAATGCAAATAGTCTGGGTAGCCATTTGATTAACTGTTTAGCAGTCTTATGGCTTGGGGGTAGAGGCTGTTAAGGAGCCTTTTGGACCTAGACTTGGAACTCTGGTACCACTTGCCATACGGTAGCAAAGAGATTAGTCTATGACTAGGGTAGCTGGAGTCTTTGACAATTTTTAGGGCCTTCCTCTGACACAGCCTGATATAGAGGTCCTGGATGGCAGGAAGCTTGGCCCCAGTGATGTACTAGGCCGTACGCATTACCCTCTGTAGCGCCTTGCGGTCGGATGCCGAGCAGTTGCCATACCAGGCAGTGATGCAACCAGTCAGGATACTCTCGATGGTGCAGCTGAAGTTACATAAACTCGATCCTGGGGCCCACCCTGGGTGCACATTTTGGTTTTTGCCCTAGCACTACACAGCTGATTCAAATAATTAAAGCTTGATGATGAGTTGGTTATTTGATTCAGCTGTGTAGTCCTTGTGTAAAAATCAAAATGTGCACCCAGAGGGGGGGGGGGGGCAGGACAGAGTTTGGGAAACCCTGATCTAAAATACCCCTAATTTATAAGACGTATTTGATTGATGATGTTCGGGCCCGGTTTGGTCAAGCCACACTAGCCAGATGAAGTTAGCTGCTTATAACGTTAGCTTGGGGAAACATGACTAACGTTAGGTAGCTGGCTAGATTGTTTAGTTAATTATCTAGTTAGCTAGCTAGTTGTTTTCATGAACTGAAGTTCGATTTCAATAGGAGTACAACAAGTGGCTGCATAGCTAATACTTAGTCACATGGAATCCTAAACCATTGCTAAGAATATTGAAAATTATTGCAGTTTCTGGTCATAATTTCTGGTCGCTGTTTTCAGGCTGGTTGCATTGGTTCTAGCGAGGTACCAACCTAAAGCTAGCTAGCCAGCTACCCCAGAAGTTGCTAATAACATCTGTATCAAAGAAGTTAATGTAGTAAGGAGACAGCCTACCTCCAGTTTCCAAACTGTCATCAATGTTGACAAAATGCTTGATTATTATTCTGTATTTTGACTAGCTGAGATGAATCAGGTGCAACTGCTTGGGATGTGGCTGGCTGACTGGCAGGCAGAAGCAGCAGGATCACCATCCTTTACCCCCTGACTCTGGGATGATTGCATGTCGAGGAGAATGTTGGACAACCTAGCTAGTGGTGGTGCTTGGTTTGCGCATGCAACATTTTATAGTATAATTTTGTTATTTGACGCATCAAATTGTGTTATTTGACGCATCAAATTGTGTTATTTGACGTGTATCTTTCTTTACACGCAAAGACCCAAACAGTGTTCCATAGGTGAGGAAGGGTAAGACGGGTGAGGAGGGTTGAGGAGGGTGAGGTGTGAGGCGGTGGAGGGTGGTGAGGAGGTGGAGGGGGGAGGCAGGTGAGGGGGGTGAGGCGGGTGAGGAGGAGTAAGGCGGGTGAGGAAGGGTGAGGAGGGTGAGGAGGTGTTAGGCAGGGGAGGAGGGTATCGTCCCCAGAGTTTATTAGTAGGGAGGAAGTTGGCGTCTCATTTAAATGATCTCGCTTGCGATGCCGGGCCTCTCCCCTCTGACTTCACTTCCATTATCTTCTACAGTTTAGAATAGAAGATGAACTCTTTACTGAAAGTCAAGATCAGGATTTATATTGTATACTATAAAGTATATTACTATACAGCTAGTTTTAAAGAACAAGTTTGGTATAGAATTTACAGTATATGGTACCCTGACAGTTGTCTATGGGCCAGGAGAGAGTGTAATATAGATTATTTCAATCGCGCTATACTGTACCGTGTATCTTCCGCGATACGAATTGAATGGAGCCCAAAGTCTTTGTAAACATTGAACAGACCATAGACTATCATTTCCACATGGAGAGTAGCCACTAAAATCTGTACTTACTGCAGACAAGTGATAATCAAGGTTTGTTTTTATGGTTATAAACTGTTTCTTTCAGGTCTCTTTGTAATTAATGTAGGCCTAACCCGTTAAACCCCTTAAGACATGTTGTGTGTAAGCACATCATCAAACATGGCCAGTCTTCTGTTTGTTGTTCTCTGAAAGGTTCCCTGAACTAATGTTACAAGGGTGGAGAGAAGCCACAGACATGGAACAAAGACCTCAGACCCTAGAAATCAGAGCTCAGGTCCGCCCCATATGGCCACATACAGACCTGGGTTTGAATACTATTCCAAATCATTTCAAATACTTAATCTGGGCATGATTGAGCTTGCCTGGCGTATTAGAATCAATAGAATAGTCACAAAGCTGCAAACCCCACCCATCTGGCACTCCAGGCAGGCTAAAGCAAACGCTCAAAGTGTTTGAAAGATTTCAAATAGTATTTGAACCCAGGTCTGCACATAGGGCCACACAGCCCCCACCCCTCCCAGTCTCTGGTCAGGCCTTCCCCCCCGTCAGCACCAATTAATGTTTGTAATGTTTTAATGGTCCAGGGTAATGTATCGCCACTAATCTAGAGGCTGCTGACATCTCACTGGCTGATGGCCAGGTGGGTCCCCCCTCTCAATGCCTCCTGTTTCTCTGCTCTTTCTTTACCTCTCTCTCTCTCTCTCTCTCTCTCTCTCTCTCTCTCTCTCTCTCTCTCTCTCTCTCTCTCTCTCTCTCTCTCTCTCTCTCATTACAGTGTTATCAAAACTATTAATCTGGGAGAAGTACTTCACTCAGCAGGTCTTATTGTGAGAGCCACCTGTCCAGAGGAGGGGGGTTATGAACACTAAAGCCCCCCCATCCTTCTCCCCTCACACTCCCCACAACGTGCCCTCACACCCCTGACTATCCTCTCCCTCCCCTACAAACCCCTTTCTCTCTCCCACTCTCCACCACTCTTTCCCAACCCCCAATCTTACACTCTCCACCACTCTCCCCCAACCCCCACTCTTACACTCTCAACCACTCTCCCCCCAACCCCCACTCTTACACTCTCCACCACTCTCCCCCAACCCCCACTCATACACTCTCCACCACTCTCACCCTCAACCCCCACTCTTACACTCTCCACCACTCTCCCCCCAACCCCCACTCTTACACTCTCCACCACTCTCCCCCCAACCCCCACTCTTTCACTCTCCACCACTCTCCCCCCAACCCCCACTCTTACACTCTCCACCACTCTCCCCCAACCCCCACTCTTACACTCTCCACCACTCTCCCACCAACCCCCACTCTTACACTCTCCACCACTCTCCCCACAACCCCCACTCTTACACTCTCCACCACTCTCCCACCAACCCCCACTCTTACACTCTCCACCACTCTCCGCCCAACCCCCACTCGTACACTCTCCACCACTCTCCCCCAACCCCCACTCTTACACTCTCCACCACTCTCCCCTCAACCCCCACTCTCCCCCAACCCCCACTCTTACGCTCTCCACCACTCTCATCTCAACCCCCTCAACCCCCACGCTTACACTCTCCACCACTCTCCCCCCAGCCCCCACTCTTACACTCTCCACCACTCTCCCCCCAACCCCCACTCTTACACTCTCCACCACTTTCCCCCCAACCCCCACTCTACACTCTCCACCACTCTCCCCCAACCCCCACTCTTACACTCTCCACCACTCTCCCCCAACCCCACTCTTACACTCTCCACCACTCTCCCCCAAACCCACTCTTACACTCTCCACTTGCTATCCCCTCCCTCCCCTACCCTCACTCACCCTCCTTACTCTATCTACCCTCACTTCCCCAACCTCTCTCTCAACCTTCCCTCACCCCTCTCCCCCTCCACCCCTTCAATTCCTCACCCTCCCTCCACTCTTCCTCAGCCCCTCTCTACAGTGTCCTGAGCCCAGGTCTGAAAGGGTCAGATATGTTTTGAAGCCTTCAGTGTAAATCCTAACCCTTAGCCTCACACAGCCCCTTAGCCCCGACATTCCACACACAGCCTAACGCCTTAGCACTCCATTGGGATTCTATACAATGTCTTTGAGAGTGACCGCGTGACAAGCATGTGAGTCTCAGAAAGAACCAACTAGGGTTTATTACGAGGGTCTAGGAGTATCTTTAAAGCATATTTTCCGGACCCTTAACTTTAGATGTGTTTATTTGCATGGATACGTCTTTGTAGGCTTGGATGGTTGAGTTGGGTTCACTGACAATGTTGAGAGCTGTCATGGCCTGACCTCCATGCCCTGTGGGTGAGTTGAGCATTGCTAGTTGCTGGAGCGTCTTGGGTGGTTGTTGTAGGTCATATTACAGCAATGTAATGGTTTTCAGATGTTTATTCTTGACAGATGGACAGTCATAAAAGCTTTTGTGTATAGTTCCTGGTTATGTGGACATGGATGTGGCCTGGAGCATAGCATCATTGATATGCATCACTTTGTAAAAGCTTTTGCAAAAATATATGCTTCACGGTTATTGAAGCTGAAGTCAATACATTGCATTCAATGAACTCTCTCTCTTTTCCTCTCTCTCTCTCTCTCTCTCTCTCTCTTTCTTTCTTTCTTTCTTTCTTTCTTTCTTTCTTTCTTTCTTTCTTTCTTTCTTTCTTTCTTTCTTTCTTTCTTTCTTTCTCTCTCTCTCTCTCTCTCTCTCTCTCTCTCTCTCTCTCTCTCTCTCTCTCTCTCTCTCTCTCTCTCTCTCTCTCTCTCTCTCTCTCTCTCTCTCTCTCTCTCTCTCTCTCTCTCTCTCTCTCTCTCTCAGCCAAGAAACAGCACACACACACAAATACACATTGACATCATTCACCTTAGTCCACCAGAATAACACACTCACACACACACCACTCAATCCAAACACTTAAGCACTCTCCTTGTGATCCGGTCCATGACAATGCACAATAGCCTCCTGATAGGAAGGCCCCAGGAGCAGACAGTCCAGCGCAGTATAACTGGGAAACTCATCCCATGGTATTATCTGGGATTTAACAGTGTAATTGCTGTGCTTTTTGGCAGGGCAGAGCAGTGTTAGAGAGGTCTGAAGCGCTTTGTTGGAAGGCTGAATGAATGAAATAAGTGTGTGTGTGTGTGTGTGTGTGTGTGTGCGCACGCTCTACTGGACCTGGCAGCTCAGCTGTTAAAGAAATAAATCCGGTCTTTTGAACCCCAATCACTTGAACTTGGGGGAGCCCTTTCCCTTGCAGACCCTAACCCCACCCCTCTAAACACCCTGCTGAGGACACAATGAGGGGGCTGTTAGAGTGCGAGGGGGCTTTAGATGCGTAATTACCCCCAATCTGCCCCTCAGGAAGCTGCATAAACACAAAGCCTGTCTGTTTCAGTGATCAGTTCATTCAATGAGCTGCAGGTGCAGGGGGGTTGGGTGGTAACTGTGTGACACCAGCAGGTAAAACGGACCGGTAGTGAGGAGCAAGTAAAGCAGAAATTACACTCTACCGTACATATTCCCCCTTCAGCTGCAATGTGGTAGAAATGAATGTAAACAACAGTGATGAACTCAATAAACTGGAATAAAAATAGATTACAAATAGATTATAACATTTATTTGGATAAGTGTGTCAAATCAAATCACATTTTATTGGTCACAGACATATGTTTAGCAGATGTTATTGCGGGTGTAGCGAAATGCTTGTGTTTATAGCTCCAACAGTGCAGTAATATCTAACAATTCACAACAATACACATAATATACACAATCTAAAAGTAAAATAATGGAATTCACAATCATTTTGAAATATTAGGATGAACAATGTCGGAGTGGCATAGACTAAAATACAATAGAATAGAATACAGTATATACATATGAGATGAGTAAAGCAAAAATATGTAAACATTATTAAAGTGACTAGTGTTCCATTATTAAAGTGGCTAGTGAAGTGTATGTATATAGGGCAGCAGCCTCTAAGGTGCAGGGTTAGGTAACCGGGTGGAAGCCGCCTAGTGATGGCTATTTAATTGTCTGATGGCCTTGAGATAGAAGCTGGTTTTCAGTCTCTCGGTCCCAGCTTTGATGCACCTGTACTGATCTCGCCTTCTGGATGATAGCAGGTTGAACAGGCAGAGGCTCGGGTGGTTGTTGTCCTTGATTATCTTTTTGGCCTTCCTGTGACATCGGGTGCTGTAGGTGTCCTGGAGGGCAAGTAGTTTGCCCCCGGTTATGCGTTGGGCAGACCGCACCACCCTCTGGAGAACCTTGCGGTTGCGGGCGGTGCAGTTGCCGTACCAGGCAGTGATACAGCCCAACAGGATGCTCTCAATTGTGCATCTGTAAAAGTTTATGAGGGTATTAGGTGCCAAGCCAAATTTCTTCAGCCTCCTGAGGTTGAAGAGGCGCTGTTGTGCCTTCTTCACCACACTGTCTGTGTGGGTGGACCATTTCAGATCGTCAGTGATGTGTACGCCGAGGAACTTGAAGCTTTCCACTTTCTCCACTGCGGTCCCGTCGTTGTGGATAGGGGCGTGCTCCCTCTGCTGTTTCCTGAAGTCCACGATCAGCTCTTTTGTTTTGTTGACGTTGAATGAGAGATTATTTTCCTGGCACCACACTCCCAGGGCCTTCACCTCCTCCCTGTAGGCTGTCTCGTCATTGTTGGTAATCAGGCCTACTAATGTTGTGTCGTCTGCAAACTTGATGATTGAGTTGGAGGCGAACAGGGAGTACATGAGGAGGCTGAGCACGCACCCTTGTGGGGCCCCTGTGTTGAGGATCAGTGAAGTGGAGGTGTTGTTTCCTACCTTCACCACCTGGAGGCGGCCCATCAGGAAGTCCAGGACCCAGTTGCACAGGGCAAGGTTCAGACCCAGGGCCCCGATCTTAATGATGAGCTTGTAGGGTACTATGGTGTAGAATGCTGAGCTATAGTCAATGAACAGCATTCTTACATAGGTTTTCCTCTTGTCCAGATGGGATAGGGCAGTGTGCAGTGCGATGGCGATTGCATCGTCTGTGGATCTATTGGGGCGGTAAGCAAATTGAAGTGGGTCTAGGGTGGCAGGTAAGGTAGAGGGGATATGATCCTTAACTAGCCTCTCAAAGCACTTCATGATGACAGAAGTGAGTGCTAAGGGGTGATAGTCATTTAGTTCAGTTACCTTTGCTTTCTAGGGTACAGGAACAATGGTGGACATCTTGAAGCAAGTGGGGACAGCAGACTGGGATAGGTAGAGATTGAATATGTCCATAAACACTCCAGCCAGCTGGTCTGCGCATGCTCTGAGGATGCAGCAAGGGATGCCGTCTAGGTCGGCAGACCTGCGTGCAGACCTGCGTGGGTTAACATGCTTATATGTCTTACTCACATTGGCCACGGAGAAGGAGAGCCCACAGTCCTTGGTAGCGGGCCGCGTCGGTGGCACTGTGTTATCCTCAAAGCGGGCGATGAAGGTGTTTAGCTTGCCCGGAAGCAAGATATCGGTGTCCGCGACGTGGCTGGTTTTCCCTTTGTAGTCCGTGATTGTTTGTAGACCCTGCCACATACGTCTCGTGTCTGAGCCTTTGAATTGCGACTCCACTTTGTCTCTATACTTACGTTTTGCCTGTTTGATTGCCTTACGGAGGGAATAACTACACTGTTTGTATTCTGCCATATTCCCAGTCACCTTGCCATAGTTAAATGCGGTGGTTCGCGCTTTCAGTTTTGTGCGAATGCTGCCATCTATCCACGGTTTCTGGTTTGGATTGGTTTTAATAGTCACAGTGGGTACAACATCTCCTATACACTTCCTGATTAACTTTAGTCACCGTATCCGTGTATTCATCAATGTTATTCTCAGAGGCTACCTGGAACATATCCCAGTCCGTGTGATCTAAACAATCTTGAAGCATGGATTCCGATTGGTCAGACCACCGATGAATAGTCATTAGCACGGGTACTTCCTGTTTGAGTTTCTGCCTATATGAAGGGAGGAGCAAAATGGAGTCATGATCAGACTTGCCGAAGGGAGGGCGGGGGAGGGCCTTGTGGCATTTCAAAAAGCTGAATAGCAGTGGTCTAATGTTTTCTCAGAGTGAGTGCTACAGTCAATGTGTTGGTAGAACTTCGGTAGTGTTTTCCTCAAATTTGCTTTGTTAAAATCCCCAGCTGCAATAAATGCGGCCTCAGGATATGTGGTTTCCAGTTTGCATAAAGTCCAGTGTAGTTCTTTGAGGGCCGTCGTGGTATCAGCTTGAGGGGGAATATACACGGCTGTGACTATAACTGAAGAGAATTCTCTTGGGACGTAATACGGTCGGCATTTGATTGTGAGGTATTCTAGGTTGGGTGAACAAAAGGACTTGAGTTTCTGTATGTTATCACAATCACACCATGAGTAGTTAATCATGAACCCCCCCGCCTTTCTTCTTCCCGGAGAGTTGTTTATTCAAAGGATCCAATTCGGGAAAGTCGTATTCCTGGTCGTAATGCTGGTGAGTTACCGCCGCTCTGATATCCAAAAGTTATTTCCGGCTGTATGTAATAACACCCCCAAAAAATCTGGGCTAATAATGTAAGAAATAACACACAAAAAAACAAAATACTGCAAAGTTGCTTAGGAGCTAGAAGCAGAGCTGCCCTATCTGTCGGCGCCATCTTGCCATCGTGTGTGCAAGTGTGTGTTTGTGTTTGTTGTGTGTGTGTATTATACAAGTCAGTATGTGTTTTTCTTACCTCTGTCAGTATGTCTATCAGTCTAAATAATGTGCCACCTTCACCAGTAATTCTCTTCCCACATCAACTTCCCCTAGATAAGGAATCTAGGTCACTCCAGTTCATTTTCATAGTGTGCCTCCTCCTGCCTACTGGCAGTGAGCTGGTGACATTTGCTTTCACATTTGCAAGTTGGGCATTGGATGAAATAGAATGTGACTCATTGGCAGATATCTGCAAACGATGCAGGGAGAGAAACACCTTGGAATGTAATGGGTCGTCACTGTGTGTGATCCTTATTGTGAATAGTAGGGCTGAATGATTTTGTTCATGGTCGTTTGAAATCAATGAGAAAAGGACTGTCTTTGTTGTTGTTGGGAGGGTGGGTGGATGCCATGTGTATGACAAGTGTTTTGTGAACAGGGTAGGAAGAGGTGTTGCATGGTACAACAGACAAAGAGGATGGTGGTTATTTGTGGGGGTGTGGGGGTGACAGAGGGGTGTGGGGGGTGATGGAGGGGCGTAGAGAGGTGGATAGCTCTGAAAAGGAGGCAGACTTGTCAACATGACAGAGAGGTGAAGGGTCAATTGAGGGAGGTCCAGGGCATTGGTTGTGGTGTAGGTCCAAAAGGGAGAGGGAGAGAGGGAGAGAGGGAGAGAGGGAGAGAGGGAGAAGGAGAGGGAGAGAGGGAGAAGGAGAGGGAGAGGGAGAGAGACAGAGACAGAGAGGGACTACAGGCTCTGGTCAACAGGTGGCTTCTGTCTGTTTGTCAGACTTATCAGGATCAGGAAGTGGAATAGAAACCACCACCTAAACTGAGAGCTGAAAAAGCTGGACCACCCAGGACCCAGGATGTAAGGTATAAGCACAACACCTCACACTGACACACCAACACACAGAGACGTAAAGAACAAGAAAATACTCATGGGCACGCACGCACACAAACAAAAAAACACACATGGCAGCAATGCACATAAACATATTTAGCATGTACAGACTTAGTAATAGTGGCATCACTTAACATGCTCAAAGTACATGTAACAAAAATAGACAAAACATGTTCTCACATCACATGTTTAGAAAAAGCAGGTAGGACCTGGGAAGAATTTGCATTAAGCAGACATCAAAGAGCCAGAGCCCGTCTGACATACAATATACGTATACGTAAAAACATGATTTATATTCCGTTGATTGTGCAGACACCATTATCAGTGCTTGGAGGGTTGGAGCGGCAAACTGAAATGTGTGCGCTAGTGAGGCGCGGGTCAGCTGGTTGTTCACCCGCACCCGTCCGTTATTGCTAATAACCCATCGGCCACAGCCCGACTATATGTGATCAAGTCTAAATCTGAGGCCCGCACCCGACCCTAACACGCAAATATAAAACATGCGCTGTAGGCCAGGCTTGATGAGTAGTTGACTAATTGAATCAGGTGTGCCAGTTTAGAGTTAAAACTAAAATGTGGAACATCTGGGGGGCCCGATGAGAGGGTTGGGAAACCCTGCATTAGGCTACAGTCAGAGATGGCGGAACGATTTTGACAGGGGGTGCAGGATATATTTATTGTCAAATTTACATACGTTTCTGCTTATAATTTCCGACATTTTGGTAGGCTATTTGTTAGTTAACTGTTATTCAATACACACAGTTTCTCTTCTGTCATTATGTGTTGTCCTAGAAGACTAAATAAACCCTTGCTCACCAGAATAATGTCATAAATCAATAGAATGAATGCGTCAATCTAGTTGACATCAGTAAAGTTCTCTGTCATCTCTGCTTCTTTCGTGGAGCAAAGACGTTTAGGGACTGAGGAGAAAATGCAATAACAAATTTTTTTTTGACCGGGTTGTAAGGAAATAAGTCGCTCTGGATAAGAGCGTCTGCTAAATGACTAAAATGTAAATGTAAATGAAATAGAAAGCTGTGAAAATGACCCAACATGTTTCTGATAAGATTTCAGTTCGGCTTGGATGGATATTTGATGTGGTTTAAATCAGCTTTTATGATGCTGATAAAGATAGCACCTTTACAGACGTTCCCTAACTGCAAATTTGCATTCTTTCAAGATACTGAAATAAATAAATAATATTTCTCCACTCCTTTTTCAGAGTAAAAATGTACATTTGGTGTATCATGTTTTTTTTTGGTTGTTATTTTTTTAAACTTTTGGGGCCAAATAAAATGCAGGCGTTCTCGGAAAACGGGCAGGGACTCAGCTGTCCTGACGTTAGGGGAAAGCTTGTTCCACCATTGAGGTGCCAGGACAGATAAGAGCCATTAGACCCAGCATTCTTTGTACTGCACTCACAGCTTGCTAGTGTTGCATTGCTGACACTCACAGCTGGTCCTCTGTAGCTCAGCTGGTAGAGCACGGCGCTTGTAACGCCAAGGTAGTGGGTTCGATCCCCGGGACCACCCATACACAAAAATGTATGCACGCACGACTGTAAGTCGCTTTGGATAAAAGTGTCTGCTAAATGGCATATTATTATTATTATAGTTAGCTAGGGTTAACTATTAGCCCTAGCATTGCTTACACTCAGAGCTAGTTAGCTAGGGTTAACTATTAGCCCCAGCATTACTTACACTCAGAGCTAGGCCTATTACATTAGCTCTGGCATTCTTTTCTGTAAATACACTCACTGCTACATAATAATAGCCCTAGCATTCTTTCACTACACTCACAGCTAGCTAGTGTTTGCCACAGCATTCTTAAAATACGCTCACCATTAACTAAGGTTAGCCATTAGCTGTCACGGTTTACTAACCCAGAACCCAGAAGCAGACCAGGACAAGGTGAGTTGAAACGAAGGTGAGTATTTATTTAACAGATTCAAAAAAACGATGTAGAATAATCCAGGGGACAGAGCGGGCGGCGGAGATGAGTTGGTGGAGGTGCAGTGGCAGATCCAAGAATGGCTCGGCAGCCGCCGACAACCAGGCAGGGGTTGGGTGAAGGTTCCGGGAGATTGACTGCAGATAGAAACAAAACGGAGGTAAGTACACGGCAAGCCAACAAGGTGCAAAACAACAAAACTAACGCTAGAAAACTCCAAGGCTGATACACTGACAAACATACTGTTCATGGCTAACGATCCGGCAGGGAATGGATGTCAGGTCAGGGCTTAAGAAGGGTGATGATCAGGACCAGGTGTGCAGACCGCTGATGAGATGCAGGTGCGGTTAATCGGGAGATCTCCCGCCTAGCAACGTCGCCCGGCAACCAGGCCGGGAGCGTTCCGAGCAGAAAAATGGCAACACAGGCAGGAACCGACTCAGGATGCAGGGTTCATGACAGTACCCCCCCTCCGACGAACGCCACCGGGCGGACTACCCGGAGCGCCAGGATGGAGGCGGTAGAAGTCACGAAGGAGGTCAGCATCAAGGATCTGGCGCTGAGGAATCCAACTCCTCTCTTCAGGACCATACCCCTCCCAGTCCACGAGATACTGGAAACCCCGGGCCCGCCGTCTGGAATCCATAATGCGGCGCACCGTGTAGGCAGGACCACCTCCGATCATCCGAGGGGGAGGAGGAGGAGGCGGAGGGGGTAACAGAGGACTGAGGAGAACAGGCTTGAGGCAGGAGACATGAAAGGTGGGATGGACTCTGAGCGTTCTAGGTAACTTGAGTCGAACCGCAACAGGATTGATCACCTTCTCCACCACAAACGGACCAATGAACTTCGGTGACAGTTTCTTAGACTCAGTCCGCAGAGGAAGATCCCGTGTGGCCAACCAGACCCTATCTCCGATGGTATAGGTGGGGGCGGGAATCCGGCGACAATTCGCCTGGAGCTGATACCGGTCAGAAACTCTAAGGAGGGCCTTTCTGGCCCGATGCCAGGTCCGGTGGCAACGACGAATATGGGCCTGAACAGAGGGCACTGAGAGATCCTTCTCCTGAGAAGGAAACAAGGGAGGTTCGTAGCCATACAGGCACTGGAAGGGAGACATCCCAGTGGCAGAAGTAGGGAGAGTATTGTGGGCATACTCAACCCAAGGCAACTGAGAGACCCAGGAGATGGGGTTGGAGGAGACAAGGCAGCGTAGCGTGGATTCCATCTTCTGGTTGGCTCTCTCCGCCTGACCATTAGATTGGGGGTGAAAACCAGATGTGAGACTGACTGTAGCTCCAATGGCCAAACAGAAAGACTTCCAGACAGCAGAGGTAAACTGAGGGCCACGGTCGGAAACTATGTCACTGGGCAACCCGTGGACCCTGAAAACCTCCCTAACCAGGATCTCGGACGTCTCAGAGGCCGAGGGAAGCTTGGAAATGGGCACAAAGTGGGCGAACTTGCTGAATCTGTCCACGATAGTCAGAATGACCGTGTTCCCCTCAGAAGAGGGCAACCCAGTGACAAAGTCCAGGGCCAGATGCGACCATGGTCGCCGGGGAATAGGGAGGGGGTGAAGTAGTCCAGAGCTGGGCCGGTTGGCACTCTTATTCTGCGCACACACTGGACAGGCAGCAACAAACCTCCGAGTACCTTCTCCCATGGCCGGCCACCAAAATCGTCTGCGAAGTAACGCCATCGTCCGAGCCACGCCAGGGTGACAAGCCATCTTGCTGGCGTGGGACCATTGGAGGACAGCAGAACGAACCGACTCAGGCACAAACAAACGACCGGGTGGACCGTTACCGGGACCGGGCTGCGTCCAAAGGGCCGCCATAACCTCCTCCTCAAACCTCCACATAACTGCTCCCACGACACAGTTCCGGGGAAGAATCGTCTCGGTCTTGGCCCCACTCTCCTCCGTCTTGGAGAACATCCGGGACAAGGCGTCCGCCTTGCCGTTCTTAGACCCAGGTCGGAACGTCATGGAAAAATTAAAGCGTCCGAAAAACAAAGCCCACCTGGCCTGACGGGAGTTGAGACGTCTAGCCGATTGCACGTAAGCAAGATTCTTGTGGTCGGTCCAGACAATAAACGGTTGCTCCGCCCCCTCCAACCAGTGGCGCCACTCCTCCAAGGGCAAGCTTCACCGCGAGAAGCTCCCGGTTACCCACATCATAGTTCCTCTCCGCAGACGAAAGACGAGCGAGAGTTGTAGGCGCAGGGATGGAGTTTCCCGTCAGTGGAGCATCGCTGGGACAGGATGGCGCCAACCCCCACATCAGACGCATCCACTTCCACGACGAACTGACGGGCCGTGTCAGGTTGAGAGAGAGAATCGGTGCGTTGGTGAATCGCCTCTTCAAATCCAGGAACGCTCGGTCCGCCTCAGTATTCCAACTGAAGGTCCTGGTACTGGAAGTCAGGGCAGTTAAAGGAGCGGCCACACGGCTGTAATCCCGGATGAATCTGCGATAGAAATTCGCAAACCCCAGAAACCTCTGGAGCTGCAATCTCGTACTGGGCTGGGCCCATTCCAGAACCGCCCTAACCTTCTCCTGGTCCATCCTAATCTCTCCCCTGGAGATGATGTACCCGAGGAAGGATGTAGTGTGGGCGTGAAACTCGCACTTCTCGGCCTTCACGAACAGGCGATTCTCCAACAATCGCTGCAGAACCTGCCTGACATGCTGGACGTGGCTGGAAGGTTCCTTCGAGAAGATAAGAATGTCATCCAGGTAAACAAACACAAAGAGACCGATCATATCTCTCAGGACATCATTCACCATACTCTGGAACACTGCTGGAGCATTGGTCAGTCCAAACTGCATCACCTGATACTCGAAGTGACCCATTGGTGTATTGAAACCCGTCAACCACTCGTCCCCCTCTCTGATCCGGACCAGGTGATACGCATTGCGTAGGTCTAGCTTGGTGAACACAGTAGCACCCTGTAAGGAGTCGAAGGCAGAGCTCATCAAGGGCAGGGGATACTTGTTCTTGACCGTGATATCATTCAACCCCCGATAATCAATACATGGTCAAAGAGAGCCATCCTTCTTACCCACAAAGAAGAATCCTGCCCCCAGGGGTGATGACGAGGGACGAATGAGACCAGCAGCTAGGGACTCCTTGATGTAGGTCTCCAAAGCCTCACGTTCAGGTCGGGAGATGCTGTATAACCGTCCCTTGGGATAGACAGCTCCAGGGAACAGGTTTATGGCACAATCATATGGTCGGTGGGGAGGGAGTGACAGAGCCCTCTGCTTACTGAACACTTCCCCCAAATCGTGATATGTCTCGGGAACCAGGGACAAATCTGGGGTTTAGCCTCAATCACCTGACTGGGAACAGAATGGGAACAGGCAGTCTTGAGGCAGTTAGCATGACAATCAAGGCTCCAACTAGTTACCTTGCCAGTCACCCAATCGAAAGTGGGATTGTGTTCTTTCAGCCAGGGGTATCCAAGGACCAGAGGAACATGGGAAGAAGGCAGAATGAAGAATGAGATCACCTCAGAATGATTCCCTGACAACAGCATCTTAACCGGTTCAGTCCTCATCGTGATACGTGCCAGACTACTGCCGTTCAGAGTGGTAGCTTCAATGGCTTCCGGTAATCGCTCCTTGGAAAGCCCCAGCTGTTCCACCACTTCGGCATCAATAAAGCTTCCATCGGCACCTGAATCGACGAAAGTGTTAATCGCTAAACTCTGATTCCTGTTCATGAGGGTAGCCGAAACGGGTCTGACAGAGGTATTGAGAGGTTGAAACTGGCTCGCTAAAAGTCCTCCCAACTTTAGCGAGCCGAGCAGTTTGACGACCGCCGGGAACAAGTGGAGATGTAATGTCCCGAACTACCACAGTAGAGGCAGCAGTTGTTCGTACGTCTATGTTGGCGCTCCTCCTTGGTTAACCCGTGCCGCCCCACTTGCATGGGTTCAGAATCTGGAGGCAGGACCTCTCCACTAATCCTGTGTGGTGGACAATGATCGACGTATTCTGGTCCACCCCCTGACCTGACTGGGAACTGAGAAGCTGATTGATTGGACGGGCCCCATTGCTTCTCCCTCCTTCTCTCTCGAACTCTGTTATCCACCCGAATAGACAAGGCTACTAAGCTGTCCAGGTCACTAGGCTCCGGATAGGAGATCAACTCATCCTTGAGCTGCTCCGACAGCCCCTGGTAAAAGGCCGCTTGCAGAGACTCCTCATTCCACCCACTCTCCACAGCCAAAGTCCTGAACTCGATCACGAAGGCAACGCTGCGAGTTCCTTGGCGAAGCGAAAACAGGCGCCTAGCTGCGTCCATACCTCGGACGGGATGGTCAAATAGCTTCCTCATCTCGGCCGTGAACTCCTGGTATGAAGCCATGCAGGTGTCCTGTCGTCCAAAACGGCTGAAGCCCACTCCAGAGCTCGACCACGCAGCAACTCAATGACAAAGGCTATCCTAGCCTTGTCTGTGGCATAAGAGTGGGGCTGTAGATCGAACACTAATCCACACTGCATAAGGAAAGAACGGCATCTTCCCAACTCCCCCTCATATTTATCAGGCGTCGGAACCTTGGGCTCACGGAAGGGCACAGCTCCAGAAGCGGCAGGCGAGATGGGTGAAACCGGTCGTGGATTCTCCACCGGCAAACTGAGCTGAGCCTGGATCTTCGTCAGACTGGTAGAAAAGTTCCGAACGGACAATGCTATCTCCTGTAGTGCCGTGCTATGTTGTCCCAACATCTTCTTCTGATGGGTAATGGCATGGCGAACAGAGTCCAGGTCCGCTGGGTTCATTTCTGGCCGGATCGTTCTGTCACGGTTTACTAAGCCAGAACCCAGAAGCAGACCAGGACAAGGTGAGTTGAAACGAAGGTGAGTATTTATTTAACAGATTCAAAAAAACGATGTAGAATAATCCAGGGGACAGAGCGGGCGGCGGAGATGAGTTGGTGGAGGTGCAGTGGCAGACCCAAGAATGGCTCGGCAGCCGCCGACAACCAGGCAGGGGTTGGGTGAAGGTTCCGGGAGATTGACTGCAGATAGAAACAAAACGGAGGTAAGTACACGGCAAGCCAACAAGGTGCAAAACAACAAAACTAACGCTAGAAAACTCCAAGGCTGATACACTGACAAACATACTGTTCATGGCTAACGATCCGGCAGGGAATGGATGTCAGGTCAGGGCTTAAGAAGGGTGATGATCAGGACCAGGTGTGCAGACCGCTGATGAGATGCAGGTGCGGTTAATCGGGAGATCTCCCGCCTAGCAACGTCGCCCGGCAACCAGGCCGGGAGCGTTCACGAACCCTCAGGAAACTGGAGATTCCGAGCAGAAAAATGGCAACACAGGCAGGAACCGACTCAGGATGCAGGGTTCATGACATTAGCTACATGCATTATTTGACTGCATTGGGCATGGCGTAATGATTCTGTGCACAGGTTCAACCATGTCCAGGGTGCTTATTTTCTTCCCATTTCCCTCCATCAGAAAAACACATATATTGACAACATTCCTGACAGTAAAGGTTAAGATGCTGCCTCCGCCCCTTACACCACAAACAGACCTTTCTCTCACTCACTAAGAAAATAACACTCTGTGAGTACTGTACTGTTGAGGGCATTCAAAAGTTAACCTGTACTGCAGCACAGGTAAAAACATGTGCTTCATTGTTAATGTAACTGCACCTTCAGGGAAGTATTTCTGTAATTAGCTACACTGCAGATTTAGGCCACGGGATTGATAGCACTGGTTTGATTGTGCTGCAGAGTCCGTATAGTACAGTGAAATGAGTGATGAATTGTTGTGCTATGAACATGAGTTACATAGACTGTAGCGGATGCAGTTCTATTCAGGCGGCTACATTCTTATTCAGAGGTAATTCCTGTTTAAAAGGAAGTTGGCATAGCAACTCATACTGATTCTTATTAAGATAAGAAATGCTTTTCTTCTTGGAAACTTATTTTTTTCGGTTGTGATGAATTACAAGCTGTCTCAGATGCGTGCCGTTGCCAGAGAATGTGGCAAGATATTTATGGCAAGCTCCTCGCTTTGCAACAGCTAAGTTTATAACCTGCCAACATTCCTGCAGAGAGAAGAGAGAAAGAGAGAGAGAGAGAGAGAGAGAGAGAGAGAGAGAGAGAGAGAGAGAGAGAGAGAGAGAGAGAGAGAGAGAGAGAGAGAGAGAGAGAACAAAAACAAATGAGAGGTGTAAATGTGTGAAAGATGTGTGAAAGATAAACAAATGCCCCTCAGAGAGAGAGAGAGAGTGTGTGAGGGAGAGCAAGAGAGGGAGGAAAGGGATGAAGAAAGAGGAGGGCCTCTAACACAGATCTAGGAGTTGGTGTGAGTTGAGCGATTCAGTGGCAGTGTGACACCACACAAGGCTCCAATGTTGGAGGGTATAGGTCCAGGGACCAGGGTCAGGCCCAGCTGTCTGCCCAGCCGGGGTGAGATAACCCTGGGCCTCCTGCTACTCCATGCCCCCCTCCAGCTGTCAAAGCCTGGCGAAATGGCCGATTCACAGCCAGGACATTGGGTCAGTGTTCAAGGCCTGAGATTGATGGGACACAAACACTCACACATAAATATACAGGCGCATGTGAGTGCATGGGGGGACATACACACACACAGAAACACACACACATACACACACATACACACACACAAATAAACATTCCCATGTGCTCATAACATTTATACATGAGACCATTAGACACAGATACATACTGTTAGCCAGGGCTCCAGAATGTACCATTTAGTCACATTTTGCGACCCTTTGACTTGCCTGTGCAAGTAAAATCTGTAATTGGTCACATCGATGTGAGCTGCACATTCTATGGTCACCTCACTCAAACCGTCCTATTTTTTAGGAGGATAAAACCATGATTTGGTCAAACAGTAAAGTGCTTTATCCTCATGATTTCTGTAATTAAAGTGTCTGCTTGCCTGCCCCTGTACCTGTTTTCTGGGGCCTGCTGCTGTGTTGAGAAAGCCACTCTCTCTCCTTTCCCTGGAGATTTTTATATTTTATTATCGTAAACGAAAACTGAAATGTGTTGTATTGGATTTGCCCCAAACATAACACTTTGTATTCAGGACAAAAAAGTTTATTTCTTTGTCACATTTTTTTGCAGCATTACTTTAGTACCTTGTTGCAAACAGGTTGCATGTTTTGGAATATTTTTATTCTGTACAGGTTTCCTTATTTTCACTTTGTCAATTAGGATAGTATTGTGGAGTAGCTACAATGTTGTTGAGCCATCCTCAGTTTTCTCACCATGAGGCCAAAGTCACCATTGGCCTCATGGTGAAATCCCTGAGCGGTTTCCTTCCTCTCCGGCAACTGAGTTAGGAAGGATGCCTGTACATTTGTAGTGACTGGGTGTATTGATACACCATCCAAAGTGTAATTAATAACTTCACCATGCTCAATGTCTGCTTTTTATCTTTACCCATCTACCAATAGGTGCCCTTACTTTGTGAGGCATTGGAAAATCTCCCTGGTCTTTGTGGTTGAATCTGTGTTTGAAATTCACTGCTCGACTGAGGGACCTTACAGATAATTGTATGTGTGGGGTACAGTGATGGGGTAGTCGTTCAAAAACCATGTTAAACACTATTATTGCACACAGAGTGAGTCCATGCAACGTATTATGTGACTTGTTAAGCACATTTTTACTCCTGAACTTATTTAGTCTTGCCATAACTAAAGGGTTGAATACTTATTGACTCAAGATATTTCAGCTTTTAATTTTGAATTAATTTGTAAAAATGTCTAAAAACAACTCTACTTTGACATTATGGGGTATTGTGTGTAGGCCAGTGAAAAAAAAAATCTCAATTTAATCCATTTTAAATTCAGGCTGTAACACAACAAAATGTGGAAAAAGTCAAGGGGTGTGAATATTTTCTGAATTGCACACTTCCATATCAACTCCTGCTAAATATTCTGTGATATAACATGATGATATTAAAGCTGCTGTAAAGGACAACTGAAACATCATTATGACCCGCCACACCTTTCGGTTCCACTGAGCTCAGTGTATCTGCTAGTAATCAAGCCTTGACATGTGATCTTATCTGATATTTTTCAGGTGCATAAACGGTTTATGAAACCATAAAATTATAAAAAGAAGGTATGAATCCAATCTCTTATCTATTCATAAACATATGCAGAATGCGCATGTAATGTGTGTTATCTGAGCTGTGTCTTATCAACACTGATCTTGTTGGAGAACCATTCACACACACACACACACACACACACAAACACATGCACGGATGCATGCAAGCACGTACGCACACACACACACACACACACAAACACACAGATATTAGCCTTGTTTACACCTTGCACTAACATGTGGGTTTAGTGATCTGATCAACATGATCCAATCACTATCTGATCAAATCAAATCAAATCAAATGTTACTTGCCACATGCGCCGAATACAACAGTTGTAGACATTACAGTGAAATGCTTACTTACAATGCAAATAGTCCGGGTTGCCATGATTAGCTGTTCAGGAGTCTTATGGCTTGGGGGTAGAAGCTGTTAAGAAGACTTTTGGAACTAGACTTGGCGCTCCGGTACCGCTTGCCGTGCGGTAGCAGAGAAAGCAGTCTATGACTAGGGTGGCTGGAGTCTTTGATAATTTTTAAGGCCTTCCTCTGACACCGCCTGGTATAGAGGTCCTGGATGGCAGGAAGCTTGGCCCCAGTGATGTACTGGGCCGTACGCACTAGCCTCTGTAGGGCCTTGCGGTCGGAGGCCGAGCAGTTGCCATACCAGGCGGTTATGCAACCAGTCAGGATGCTCTCGATGGTGCAGCTGTAGAACTTTTTGAGGATCTGAGGACCCATGCCAAATCTTTTCAGTCTCCTGAGGGGGAATATGCTTTGTCGTGCCCTCTTCACGACTGTCTTGGTGTGTTTGGACCATGATAGTTTGTTGGTGATGTGGACACCAAGGAACTTGATGCTCTCAACCTGCTCCACTACAGCCCCGTCGATGAGAATGGGGGTGTGCTCGGGCCTCTTTTTTTTCCTGTAGTCCACAATCATCTCCTTTATCTTGATCACGTTGAGGGAGAGGTTGTTATCCTGGCACCACATGGCCAGATCTCTGACCTCCTCCCTATAGGCTGTCTCATCATTGTCGGTGATCAGGCCTACCACTGTTGTGTCGTCGGCAAACTTAATGATGGTGTTGGAGTCGTGCCTGGCCATGCAGTCATGGGTGAACAGGGAGTGCAGGAGGGGACTGAGCACGCACCCCTGAGGGGCCCCCATGTTGAGGATCAGCCTGGCAGATGTGTTGTTACCTACCCTTACCACCTGGGGAAGGCCCGTCAGGAAGTCCAGGATCCAGTTGCAGAGGGAGGTGTTTAGTCCCAGTGTCCTTAGCTTAGTGATGAGCTTTGAGGGCACTATGGTGTTGAACGCTGAGCTGTAGTCAATGAATAGCATTCTCACATAGGTGTTCCTCTTGTCCAGGTGGGAAAGGGCAGTGTGGAGTGCAATAGAGATTGCATCATCTGTGGATCTGTTGGGGCGGTATACAAATTGGAGTGGGTCTAGGGTTTCTGGGATAATGGTGTTGATGTGAGCCATGACCAGCCTTTCAAAGTACTTAATGGCTACAGACGTGAGTGCTACGGGTCGGTAGTCATTTAGGCAGGTTATCTTAGTGTTCTTGGGCACAGGGACTATGGTTTGTTGAGTCTACACATGGTATTAAAATGTTTCTCTTATCCGTCCACTATGTCCGCATTGTGACCAGATTTCCTGCTTCCGCCCTGTATGCAGATTATTTGACAGATATTCTTTCAAAATATATATTTATTGATGCCATAAGTCAATGGTGCTACCTGTCAATGATTTTAGAGACTGGTATAATGATGATTTAAATGGTGTGAGCATCCAGATCTGTTTACACTTGATTGATATCCAAATACAATTGGTCCCTAACTACCTCCGGAGGTGGTCAAGAAGATCTGATCAAAATCCGATCACAACGGATGCTGCAGAGACAATAATAATAATAACAGTGTTACTGTAGCAGCTTTATTTATCTAAAATACCTCAAATAAATAGCATCTTTATTTTATGAGGAGAATGCTCCACCTCACGTCATTTCGTACAGTCTCTTGCAATTCCTCGAAAAAGCATATAGAACCTTTATTCAAATTCGGATCACGTTTAATGTTATTCATACAGAAACAGATTATACATGCAATATGCTCCTCTCGCTGCATTTTTCAAAAAAGCTTATTTGCATCTTTTCAATGAGTATCCCGGGGTATTTGCATGAGATCAATGTGTCATATTACCTCATGAAATGTGTGTCATGTCAAACGGTTGGTTAAATTACATGGTTATCAACAGATAATACAGAACATGTGAGAGTGTCTCTTCTGCTATGTGCTGTAAAAGTAAAAAGGAATTGTAGATAGGTATATAGGAATGAGCGTGGATATTATATGAGAGTTCAGGCGAAGGCACCCAGAAGAGGATGCCTGAAATGGAATTGTAGATAGGTATATAGGAATGAGCGTGGATATTATATGAGAGTTCAGGCGAAGGCACCCAGAAGAGGATGCCTGAAATGGAAGTGTAGAGATATATGTAAATGAACATTTTGTACATTGAATGGAATGTATTGACTTAGGCGTCAACAGTCGTGATGCATATATTTTTGCAAAGCATCACAAAGTGATGGATAGCAATGATATATGGGGACACGTGGGAAATGCATTTGAAGTGAAGTGTGTCTAGGCCTAAACCAGGTGTATGAACCAAGGTATGCACACTTACTGAAAGTATGTAAGCCTAACGTTATGGCCTAAGAATTCGACAGATGTTCCACCAGTATAGGCACTGACAAGACAAGACAATGCAAGGAGCTTATCAGTGAAGCTAAAGGAAATTCCCCCTTACCCAACATGCAACACACTCTTGGCTGGGCTGGGCATGCTCTGTGTGGGTACCTACCATCTGCAAGAGAGAATGCCGATGCCAGTAAACAAAATACAAACAATCCTCGGTCGATAGCACATGAAAGAGCATGTGCTCTCACACACAAAACCCCCACACCCCCTCAGAGGAATTCTGTGCGGTTCCCCCCCCCATCACACCCACTCTACCACCCCCCTCCGCATCAGAAGAAGAAGATGGTGTTCTTGTTTGTTTAGAATGTGAATGAATGCCTAATATCTTTGCCTTATGGTGGGGATTTTGAGAAGTTAACAGATCAATTACACTGATTATAGTCAGCGAGACAATCGTCTTACAGCATTTTACATTTACATTTTAGTCATTTAGCAGACGCTCTTATCCAGAGCGACTTACAGTTAGTGAGTGCATACATTTTCAAACTGCCCCCCCGTGGGAAACAAACCCACAACCCTGGCGTTGCAAGTGCCATGCTCTACCAACTGAGCTACAGGGGACTTATATACAGCAGGCTCGGGTATTGTTGTGAGATACTGTGCCTGTTTGGTAATTGCGAACACAATGATAAGGGAGAAGTGATAATACATTACAATACGAAGTCAACAGTATTGGTTGAGGTCATATCCATAATCGTTAGATAGGTTCAAGGGTCTGGGTGGAAGCTAATAAATTCCTATGGTCATCACACATAGGAATTGGCAAGACAGCACAATCAGATCTGGGACCAGGCTAACGATTGGTTCTTAGGATGAACCTAACAACTAGTATAATTAGCTGTAAGAACAATGAGGGAGGGTGGTCACTGGAGAGGAACCCAGAGGCCATTACAGATAAGATACAAATATGATCACCATGAGTATTGGTTTATCATCGTTTATGAGGTGTCTGGAGGTTCTCTCCACAGCTGAGCAGCTACATATCGGAGATAATGTCCTGGCATGCGTTCCAACTGGCACACTATTCCCTATATAGTGCACTATCTTTCACCAGAGCCCTATGAGCCTAGGTGAAAATGAGTGCACTATATTGGGATTATGAGGCCAATTTGGGACGCATAAATGTTCTGCTGATATTGCAGCCTGGTTGGACTGTCCCAGCTCTGAGGGTGTGAGTCAATACAGCCTGTCCTGTCAGATGAGGCCAGTTTATTAGAGACTGCAGCAGTCAATTGCAGCAGGGAACACATTAGCTACAGGCTAATGGGAGATGCTGGGTCGTCCACCCTTTTACTAGACCATTTAGACCAGGGGTGTCAAACATAGGGCCCGGGTCCAATATGGAGGGGTCCAATTCGGCCCGCGGGTGGTTTGAGATTTTTTTTTTAAATATATAAACAGTGTATTCAGACCCCCTGATTTTGTTACGTTACAGCCTTATTCTAAAATCGATTAAATAGTTTTTTTCCCTCAACAATCTACACAAAATCCCCCTTAATGACAAAGCAAAAACAGATTTTTAGACATTTTTGCAAATGTATTACGAATAAAAAACGGAAATATAACATTTACATAAGTATTCAGACCCTTTACTCAGTACTTTGTTGAAGCACCTTTGGCAGCAATTACAGCTTCGAGTCTTCTTGGGTATGACGCTACAAGCTTGGCACAACTGTATTTGGGGAGTTTCTCCCATTCTTCTCTGCAGATCCTCTCAAGCTCTGTCAGGTTGGATGGGGAGCATAGCTGCACAGATATTTTCAGGTCTCTCCAGAGATGTACGATCGGGTTCAAGTCCGGGCTCTGGCTGAGCCACTCAAGGACATTCAAAGACTTGTCCCGAAGCCACTCCTGCATTGTCTTGGCTGTGTGCTTAGGGTCGTTGTCCTGTTGGAAGGTGAACCTTCGCCCCAGTCTGTGGTCCTGAGCGCTCTGGAGCAGGTTTTCATCAAGGATCTCTCTGTACTTTGCTCCCTCGATCCCGACGAGTCTCCCAGTCCCTGCCGCTGAAAAACATACCGACAGCATGATGCTGCCACCACCATGCTTCACCGTAGGGATGGTGCCAGGTTTCCTCCAGACATGACGCTTGGCATTCAGACCAAAGAGTTCAATCTTGGTTTCATCAGACCAGAGAATCTTGTTTCTCATGGTCTGAGAGTCTTTAGGTGCCAAACTCCAAGTGGGCTGTCATGTGCCTTTTACTGAGGAGTGGCTTCAGTCTGGCTACTCTATCATAAAGGCCTGATTGGTGGAGTGATGCAGAGATGGTTGTCCTTCTGGAAGGTTCTCCCATCTCTACAGAGGAACTCTGGTGCTCTGTCAGAGTGACCATCGGGTTGTTGGTCACCTCCCTGACCAAGGCCCTTCTCCCCCGATTGCTCAGTTTGGCCGGGCGGCCAAGGTTTAGGAAGAGTCTTGGTGGTTCCAAACTTCTTCCATTTAAGAATGATGGAGGCCACTCTGTTCTTGGGGACCTTCAATGCTGCAGACATATTTTGGTACCCTTCCCCAGATCTGTGCCTCGACACAATCCTGTCTCGGAGCTCTACGGACAATTCCTTCAACCTCATGGCTTGGTTTTTGCTCTGACATGCACTGTCAACTTTGGGACCTTGTATAGACAGGTGTGTGCCATTCCAAATCATGTCCAATCAATTGAGTTTACCTCAGGTTGACTCCAATCAAGTTGTAGAAACATATCAAGGATGATCAATGGAAACAGGATGCACCTGAGCTCAATTTCGACTCTCATAGCATAGGGTCTGAATACTTACGTAAATAAGGTATTTCAGTTTTTTATTTTAAATTAATTTGCTAAATTTGCTAAAAACCTGTTTTCGCTTGTCGTTATGGGGTATTGTGTGTAGATTGATGAGGATTTGTATTTATTTAATCAATTTTAGAATAAGGCTGTAACGTAACAAAATGTGGAAATAGGGAAGGGGTCTGAATACCTTCCGAATTCACTGTATATATATATATATTTAATTTTTTTTAATTGGGGGGGAATCTGACTCAATATACTTTAAAATGACTAAAAACAAATCAAAACTGTGTAGAAATGATAATGGACCTACATTCATACAGTTTCTTGACTTTGTCCAGTTCGCTAATAATTCTGGAAAGCTATAGACATTCAAGGAGCATCGAAAATTCCCAAAACTTTGGATAGAGGACTACTTTTTTGCTAATTTTGACAGCTAAGAAATATTACACATTTTCAGTGCGACCCTCCGGACCTCGTTAAAGACCGAATGCGGCCTGCGGGGCAAAATGAGTTTGACACCCCTGATTTAGACCCACTGCTGCCTGGTCTGCATTGGAAGAACTTGTTATCGCGCTGCATGCTCTAGATTGAGAAACAGCACACAGAGGCATGCACAGTGAGTGCACAAAACCACTTATAGAGTGTGCAGAGCGATAGGCACAGAGGCATGCACAGCGCGCGCTCACACACACACACACATAAAGGCTTGCATACAGGCACGCGCACGTACGAACGCACTCACAAACATACACACACACACACATACACATACACACACACTGTCCATACACACACCTCATATACACTCACCTCACACATAGCCAATATGATATAAAAGTTCTTAACATTTCCATGCATGCAGAGTAACTTGTCAATCAGATACTTCACTCCTCTTCTGACCCCCATGCTTATTCTCCTGTTGGTTAATTGATCTGTGAAATGATCAGCGTATTGTCACAACCTTGAGTGGAGAACAGTGTGTGTGTGTGTTTGTGTGCGTGTGCGTGCACACGTGAGTGTGCGTGTGTGTGCGTGTGTTTCTGTGAGTGTGTGTGTCTATGTGTGGGTGTAATCACTTCAATGCCTGCTATTACTGGGGAGGGGAGATATGAATATATATTATGAATACATTACAGATAGACAGTCAGTGAACAAATACAATACCACTGGCAGACTGTTCAGTGTGATATCTGTTCAGTGTGATATGGTGGGATTGGGGGAATGGGGGACACATGGGAAATGTCAGGGGGAATATTTTGACAATTGGAAAATAAGCTCATTGCCCAGTGATGTGATTATGGTGAGTTCTGGAAGAAGTGATTTTATTTTCCCTATTACACTCCTGGAGAGGAAGGAATGGCTTGCCTTGGGAAGCATGTATTAGTAGGTATGAGAGCATCTAGAATAATAGTGCATTTACACACACATAATCATATTATGTTCAGGGACATACAAGATACTGTATGTAAAGGACTAAATTGGAAAAATAAATGTTCTCACACAACGACATATCTATTTTCATGCTGTCTTCTGGCAAAATCCCCCTTTAGGGCTCTATTCAATCAGCTCCACTTTAGCCGCCATCCACATAGTGGTTGTTTTGACGTGTCGGTGGTGGATCTGCATTAGAGCTGTCAAATCCACAAGTGGATTGGCTGCACAGAGTTGGATTAACAGCCTTATTTACAAGTTCTAACACTGTAGTGTGAGATGTAATCTACACCTCCATTAAGATGACAGAAATCCTCATGATTTTGATTAATGATTTTGAATTTCATTATTTCTATATAGCCTTTCTCTTTCTGAACTTCCAACACGACTGGGACTGGTGTGGCTTTGTGACAATGATCCCAAGAGCAGCTGCTCACCGATTTGACAGCTCCAACGCAGTTCCACCTCCGACACAGGCAAAACATTCGCTATGCAGGTGTCTGCTATCGCCTGTTAAGGCTTGATCTTGATTGAATCTAGGTCTTAGTGTCACCGGGTTCACATCCAAGAATTCCACATCTCAGCCTTTAATTGCAGGAGTGGAATCTCCCTCTGCATGCACCTGAATGTAATTAGTTCTAGAATAAGAAGGAAGTCTCCTCTAAATGCACCTGAATGTGAATAGTTCTAGAATAAGAAGGAAGTCTCCTCTGAATGCACCTGCATGTAACTAGTTCTAGAATAAGAAGGATGTCTCCTCTAAATGCAACTGAATGTGAAGAGTTCTAGAATAAGAAGGAAGTCTCCTCTAAATGCACCTGAATGTGAATAGTTCTAGAATAAGAAGGATTCTCCTCTAAATGCACCTGCATGTAACTAGTTCTAGAATAAGAAGGATGTCTCCTCTAAATGCACCTGAATGTGAATAGTTCTAGAATAAGAAGGAAGTCTCCTCTAAATGCACCTGAATGTGAATAGTTCTAGAATAAGAAGGATTCTCCTCTAAATGCACCTGCATGTAACTAGTTCTAGAATAAGAAGGATGTCTCCTCTAAATGCACCTGAATGTGAATAGTTCTAGAATAAGAAGGAAGTCTCCTCTAAATGCACCTGAATGTGAATAGTTCTAGAATAAGAAGGAAGTCTCCTCTAAATGCACCTGAATGTGAATAGTTCTAGAATAAGAAGGATTCTCCTCTAAATGCACCTGAATGTGAATAGTTCTAGAATAAGAAGGAAGTCAGTCACATCACTTTCTGTTCTGCCACGACAACATAAGAGAAGAATGACACATAGCAACACTGTCAGCAACACCTATGTCTTTATCTACTGTGTCTGGCAACATGAAGTTATTGATGAGTCACTCTGATAGTGAAGTATCTCTCAATGGAAACAACAACGTCCATCTAAAGTGCCGCTGAAGGCCAAACACAACAAAACAATTTGCCAGGTTTATTTAAACTTTTTCTTCTTCTTTCTCTTCCGTTCTTGCGGTAAGTACCATTATTTGTAATGGCCCTTGTCCGGTGGCGGTGAGATGAATGCTTTATGCAGATGGATGAAATGGCTGAGTGTTTATTAAGACAAAACATGTTCTTCTGAGGCCCAGGCTGGTCTAATGGGAACAGGAGCCTCTCGACCATCTCCTGCTGTTCAGTTGGGCTCCATATAGACTTTGCCAAGATATATGAAACAATATATAAACTAAAAGACCAGCCTTTACTGTATGTTAGAAATCACTTAATCTATTGTATACAAGAATGGCCTGTGGTAGGCTACTGTATATCGCAAAACAATCTCATTGTGTATTTCTCAGTATTTCTCAGTCTCCGTATTTTTGGAATGTGAGTCATTTAAGGACACGTGTATTTTTTAATCAATTTCAGATGTGAGGTCATTGTTAAATAAATGCCCCATGTGATGAATACTTTAGATGTTCAGCATCAAGTGTGTGTTAACATGTGCTATGTTTCCTGTTCAAATTCTTTGGTGCAGGCTACAAAGAATCCTGCAATAGGATTTGCCCTTGAGGCTGGAGATAGTGGCAGTGCATTTCTCATCCTGAGGCAAGACAAACTAATAGTACGGATACTGCAAAGGTCAACCAGCTGCAATAGGCCAGCTAGGACAAACACTTAAAATATTTATGATTTATGTTTCAACAATACATACCAATTGAATTCCATTTCACTTTGATCATATTTGCTCAGCGAAATATTGGAGAAAAATTATACATAGGCCTTTATCTCATACCAAAGTCATGATCATGAGCATGGTCGAAATGTAAGCTACCACTCGTTATGTGTTTCATGTTTGATTTAGGGGGAAAGGGGGGGAGTAACTGAACTTAGCCAAACAAATCTCTCTCTCTCTCTCTCTCTCTCTCTCTCTCTCTCTCTCTCTCTCTCTCTCTCTCTCTCTCTCCTCTCTCTCTCTCTCTCTCTCTCTCTCTCTCTCTCTCTCAATTAAATTAAATTAAATTAAATTTAAATTCAAAGGGCTTTATTGGTATGGGAAACATATGTTTACATTGCCAAAGCAAGTGAAATAGATAATAAACTAAAGTGAAATAAACTAAAAGTGAACAGTAAACATTAGGAATAGAGACATTTCAAATGTCATATTATGGCTATGTACAGTGTTGTAACGATGTGCAAATAGTTAAAGATAAATAAACATAAATATGGGTTGTATTTACAATGGTGTTTGTTCTTCACTGGTTGCCCTTTTCTTGTGGCAACAGGTCACAAATCTTGATGCTGTGATGGCACACTGTAGTATTTCACCCAATAGATACAGTGGGGGAAAAAAGTATTTAGTCAGCCACCAATTGTGCAAGTTCTCCCACTTAAAAAGATGAGAGAGGCCTGTAATTTTCATCATAGGTACACGTCAACTATGACAGACAAATTGAGGAGAAAAAAATCCAGAAAATCACATTGTAGGATTTTTAATGAATTTATTTGCAAATTATGGTGGAAAATAAGTATTTGGTCACCTACAAACAAGCAAGATTTCTGGCTCTCACAGACCTGTAACTTCTTCTTTAAGAGGCTCCTCTGTCCTCCACTCGTTACCTGTATTAATGGCACCTGTTTGAACTTGTTATCAGTATAAAAGACACCTGTCCACAACCTCAAACAGTCACACTCCAAACTCCACTATGGCCAAGACCAAAGAGCTGTCAAAGGACACCAGAAACTAAATTGTAGACCCGCACCAGGCTGGGAAGACTGAATCTGCAATAGGTAAGCAGCTTGGTTTGAAGAAATCAACTGTGGGAGCAATTATTAGGAAATGGAAGACATACAAGACCACTGATAATCTCCCTCGATCTGGGGCTCCACGCAAGATCTCATCCCGTGGGGTCAAAATGATCACAAGAACGGTGAGCAAAAATCCCAGAACCACAAGGGGGGACCTAGTGAATGACCTGCAGAGAGCTGGGACCAAAGTAACAAAGCCTACCATCAGTAACACACTACGCCGTCAGGGACTCAAATCCTGCAGTGCAAGACGTGTCCCCCTGCTTAAGCCAGTACATGTCCAGGCGCGTCTGAAGTTTGCTAGAGTGCATTTGGATGATCCAGAAGAGGATTGGGAGAATGTCATATGGTCAGATGAAACCAAAATATAACTTTTTGGTAAAAACTCAACTCGTCGTGTTTGGAGGACAAAGAATGCTGAGTTGCATCCAAAGAACACCATATCTACTGTGAAGCATGGGGATGGAAACATCATGCTTTGGGGCTGTTTTTCTGCAAAGGGACCAGGACGACTGATCCGTGTAAAGGAAAGAATGAATGGGGCCATGTATCGTGAGATTTTGAGTGAAAACCTCCTTCCATCAGCAAGGGCATTGAAGATGAAACGTGGCTGGGTCTTTCAGCATGACAATGATCCCAAACACACCGCCCGGGCAACGAAGGAGTGGCTTCGTAAGAAGCATTTCAAGGTCCTGGAGTGGCCTAGCCAGTCTCCAGATCTCAACCCCATAGAAAATCTTTGGAGGGAGTTGAAAGTCACTGCTCTAGAGGAGATCTGCATGGAGGAATGGGCCAAAATACCAGCAACAGTGTGTGAAAACCTTGTGAAGACTTACAGAAAACGTTTGACCTGTGTCATTGCCAACAAAGGGTATATAACAAAGTATTGAGAAACTTTTGTTATTGACCAAATAATTATTTTCCACCATAATTTGCAAATAAATTCATTAAAAATCCTACAATGTGATTTTCTGGATTTTCTTTTCTCATTTTGTCTGTCATAGTTGACGTGTACCTATGATGAAAATTACAGGCCTCTCTCATTTTTTAAGTGGGAGAACTTGCACAATTGGTGGCTGACTAAAAACGTTTTTTCCCCACTGTATGGGAGTTTATCAAAATTAGATTTGTTTTCTCTCTCTCCCCCTCTCTGTCTCTGTCTTTCGCTCTTGCTCTCTCTCTCTCCCCCTGACATACAGTACAGTATATGTATGAGCTGTAGAGCTGTTGGCAGGATTATTTTTCCCTCATTCTTTAATTCAGCAGAATTAGTTGTAGGAGCTTGTGTAATGGCCCCCTGGAGGCTAAGAATTATGAGAGTCAAAGAAAACTGCAATTACAATCTAGGCCTTGGGCCTGCCTCCACCAAAAGCACATTAGCCAATTCAAATGCTCGCAGAGAAAAGCAAACATCGGGGGCAGATAACTACTGTGGTATAGAGGGAGGTAAAGTTTTCTACCCCCCACCCCACCCACCCCTCCCGTTATTCCCTCATGTGACTGGGATGTTTATGTAAGAATGACAGAATGAGGGAGAGTGCTTTTTAAATGCCTCTTGTGTTGTTTTTGTTTTCTAAATCACAGTTGGGCCGTCAGTCGTAGATACTGTAGATGCTGATGGAGCACAATGATGGAGAGGCGTTTTAAGTTTACATGTTCTGTAGTAGCTGTTCTTCTTACAGTAGAACAGTGGGCTTTGTCATAATGTTCTGGTTACAGTACCGTACATTCTACTGGTTCTATTAAGTCTTATTACCTGTTACCATTCCTTATCAGAGATGGAATTACTATGTTATTAACCTAAATTATTTCAACAGGTAGGCTAATCAACAGAATACAGTTTGACTACAGTTTGTGGACCCCAGGATAAGTAGCTGCTGCAATAGCTAATTGGGATCCTAATAAACTAAAATAAACTGTAAATACAAGGTAGTGTTTGCTTTAAACTGCACTCAAAGCTACCTTTGTAACCTCAGCCTCATACCCCAGCAGTGGAAAGGTCCAGTACATTAAAAGCTAATACACAACACATTATACACCCACTCTTATCTGGCTGACTAATCTAATGGCATTTGTATTTTATATATATTAGGTTTTACTAAAGTATCTCAAAGCCTCATCTGTACCATTCAGAATCACCATCGACCCGGTAATGCAGCCATTAAGCACTGGCCCAGATCAATACCTCTCAAAAAGGCATTTATCACACCCATAGATAAATGGAGAGATGATCTAAGGGACCTCTGTGGGATTCTGACTCAGTGCCTCCATCCCTAAAGCCACCCTATTCCCTTTATAGTGCACTACTTTTGACCAGGGCCCATTACAGGAAGAAGGATCCAGAAGCGATACAAACATGACCATACATTATTATTGGAAGTGATGTACGTCAGAACGTCAATGTGAAGTGTGGCTGTTTTAGTACTTTCAGCTGAATGTTTTGATGTGAGGATTAGGAGAAATCCTGTTACAAATCTCATCTCCACATGATATCAACATTACTAACTGAAAACCATTTAGTCTCTTTTATGTTGCCAGATCTGGAGCAAGGCTGTGTGTGTTTACAGATAGGAAGCTTAGTTAACTTATGAGTAAAATAAATAATGTTATTTTAGCAGTAGTTTCTGAATTCTTCCATACATCACACTATCTAACATTTTATTGTCCTCTGCTTGGAAAGGGAATGTCTATAAAATTAACATAAAAGGCAGAGTATCTCCTTCAGAGTATTTAATAATATGCCATTTAGCAGACGCTTTTATCCAAAGCGACTTACAGTCATGCGTGCATACATTTTTTGTGTATGGGTGGTCCCGGGGATCGAACCCACTACCTTGGCGTTACAAGCGCCGTGCTCTACCAGCTGAGCTACAGAGGACCACATATATCCCTCTCTCTCTCTCTCCCGCTCTATCCCTCTCTCCTTCTCTCTTAGTGAGATTG